>NC_133381.1:37645229-37703342 GCF_049309525.1 Garra rufa
ATATATATATATATATAAATATAGGAATCAAACTTTTGACATTCCTCTTGACATCTTTTAGAAGTTTTACAAACTACAAATTCTTAATTTATATGAAATTAAGAAACTATGTCAATTTATTTTTTCTTTGAATCAAAATGTCTTGAACTGCTTTCAGAAAACCTTCCAGAACTTCCAGGTTCATCAACCATTTCTTATAAAATAACCCAATAAATTAATTAATTTTTTGCCAAAAGTATTGGGACACCCCATTCTAACCCTAACTTGACGCATTTCCATGAGTACAAATCCTAATGTTTAAGCATAAAATGATATTCTAGGCCAGGGGATTGTGTTCTTCTAATTTTATAGCAACAGCTTTGACAGGACCCTTTTCTGTTCTAACATGACAATGTATATAAGGTAAGGTTCAAAAAGAAATGATTGATTCAGACAGTGTGGAAGAATTTGACGGGTCTGCAGAAAGCAAATTCCTAATCTCAGCTGAACACTTCTGGTGTGAATTTAAATGCAGACATTGAGCCAAAAACTCATCACCAAACACCAATGACTTGTACATACACTAAACTGTATGTACAAAAGTATTGGGACACCCCCTTCTTTAGAACAGAAAAAGACACTTCCAAAACTGTGGCAACAAAGATGGAAACAATTAATGCATTTATAAATTGTATTTCCATCTCTGTTTTGGAAGTGTCAAAACCATAGTTACAAGTCACTGGTGTTTAGTGATGAGTTTTTGGCTCAAATTCTGCATTTAAAGTCACACCAGAGGTGTTCAACTGGGATTAGGACTTTGCTTTCTGCAGAACAGTCAAGTTTTTCCACACTGACTGAATCAATCATTTATTTTTTAACCTTCACTTATACACAGAAGCATTGTCATGTTAGAATAGAAAAGGGTCCTGTCAAAGCTGTTGCTATAAAATGAGAAGAACACAATCCCCTAGAATATCATTATATGCTTAAACATTAGGATTTGTACCCATGGAATTACTACAGTAGTCAAACCTGTTCATTAAAACAGGGTGTCCCAATACTTTTGGCAATATAGCGTATGTCAAATAACTTGGATGTCCCCAATATTAAATTTATTAAATTAATAAAACATTGACCACTAATCTACACAATTTTAATGTTGCTGTGGGACAATGTGAGAGACACCTTCCAGGGGCTAAATATCACTGGTGCGGTCTGTCTCGTTTTTTTTTTTTTTTGATGACCGCAAAAAAAACTAAAACCACTCTGACATTTTTTATCATACGAATAAGAATAAGGCATTGTTTAAAACTGCAAAGGGTCTACTTTTATATGTGTATAGTCATAACAACAAAACAATGTGCTTTTGTAAAATAAATCAAATAAACAGGGTGTGCTCTCTGCCGTCTTGGTCTCTGTCACCTATCTTCACAGACACGTAAATAAAACAACCTGAATATCAGCAAATACCTGCCTCACAGACATGATAAATATATGTATAGAATACTTGAAAATCTGTACTTTTAAATGAAGTCACATTGAAAACTACTCAGATGAAAACTACTTCAGTGAGCTCAATTATAGTAATGCCGCATTTTATTGTCAGTAACGGTATGCTATTAAAAATAAAGATTCTTTAATGGCATCAATAGTTCTATGAAGAACCTTGAACATCCATGGAACCTTTCAAATGCAGAAAATAGTCGAAAAAGGTTCTTTCGATTTTTAAAATGTTCTTTTAAAATGGTTGTTTTAGGAACTGTTCACTGAAAGTTCTTTGGGGAACCAAAAATGGTTCTTTTACGACATCACTACAAAAACATCCTTTTGGAACCTTTATTTCAGTAACTCATTTGATTACCTGTTACTCAAAAACAGCAATGCCGTTAGTAACTCTGTTATTCCTATCACTCTTGGCCACCATTAAGGTCCACTAGATGGAGAAAAATCCTGGAATGTTTTCTTAATTTCTTTTCGACTAGAGAACGAAAGACATGAACATCTTGGATGACATGGGGGCGAGTAAATTAACAGGATTTTTTTTTTTTTATTCTGGATGTGAACTAATCCTTTAATTTAAAAAAAAAAATCTTTTAAAAAATCTGCTAAGGATGATTCAGTGTCTTAACATTTGTTAATGCTATTAAAAGTCTTTCATTGTCATTGGGGTTATTCTTGACGTATAACTAAGCTGTTGTGAAAGTACCTGCTCTCCTTTCTTCTTATCAGGCAAAGACAGACTGTATAGGATAAATCTGCTGTACCATAAATATCACAAAGTTCGATTAATAGCTGGGCAGGATGTGTGCAAAATTGATTTCATGGGAGAGACGGCAAGCGAGAGTGTGAAGAATAGAGAGAGAAGTAAAGGCAGGATAGAAACATGTAATCATAATCCCAGATCATTTTGTGAGCGAGTCTGTCTTAAGCCTGCAGCAATACTAAAGAAACCTACAGAACTGCTTCATCTTATGAGGAATCAGCCTTTTAAAAGGTGAATATTGTACTTTTATGACTGAACTTCACTTAACATGGAATGAATGTGCTCTGCTCAGCGAAATCACTGCGGCCTGTGTTTGAAACTTGGGTCCAAGGAATTGAAAGAATTTGAAGTATTTTAATTCACTATCAATCTGATGGATTCCCAGATTAAATAAATTCCTCATACATACTGTACAATGTATAACTTTCTCAATATTGCTAAGAGGCAAGCTTCAAATTCTGAATTGCAGTTGAATAATGCATGAGGAGCTTGTGACAGCAAACAGAACTGGGAATAAAATCCAAGACAGTGATTTACTAAAGCAATTAGCTTGTCTAATTGGCTAAAGCATTAAATGCCAGCAGTGTTATTAGGGGTCTATTAGGGGCAGATTTGTTGCATGAGACCCCAGTTATGTTAAGTCGTTATTTTTGTTTTCTTTGCGCACAGAAAGTATTCTCATAGCTTCATAACAGTATGGTTGAACCAGTAATGTCACATGGACTATTTTAACAATGTCCTTACTACCTTTCCAGGCCTTGAATGTGTTGCACTGCTGTCTATGCAGGGTCAGAAAGCTCTCGGATTTCATTAAAAATATCTAAAAGGAGAAGTTCACATCCAAAACAAAAAATTACAGATAATTTACTACGGTGCCCCCGAGTTTGAACTTCCAAAATGCAGTTTAAATACAGCTTCAATGGACTCTAAACGATCCCAGCCGATGAAGAAGGGTCTTATCTAGTGAAACAATTGGCTATTTTCTAAAAAAGAATTGACAATTTATATACTTTTTAACCTCAAATGCTCGTCTTGGTAGCTCTTTTGTCTAGCTTTTTGTCTAGAAAGTTATGGTATGTTGAAAAACTCTTAAGCTGCTGTTGCTTTAAGACCGGATGCACAGATCATATATTTTGACATTATTTCTCCCAACTGTTCAAATTCACTCAAGACTAAACTGACTGCATTAACATGAATACTCTCCAAGACTGTGCATTTTGACATTACTTTTCGTCTAAGTGTGTAGCAATAACATGCAAAAGAGAACTTAATTCATCATTCGCACACTGACAGAGAGGCGCTTCTGGTGAGCACTTTGGGTGTGTGTATGCACAGAAACCCACAGGCTTTCAAGTACTGGCAAGACTTTTAAACGCATGCAAATACTGACTGTCACTTTTGTTATAATGCATCAATCAGTTAAATTTCCATCAACTGTCCCTGGACTCGGCTGGATTCTGCAATAATTCCAGAATCCGAAAAGCTTGAGTTCGAGTAAAAATGTATCTGAGTCCGTGACAAGTCCGCTAAAAATTGTACTCGAGACCTGACTCGAGTTTGAGTACAAGTCTGAGTACCCCAACTCTATTAAAAAGTATGTAAATTGTAATTTTTTTTTTAGAAAATAACCAATCTTTTTACTAGATAAGACCCTTCTTCCTCGGCTAGGAGGAAGAAGAGCCGGTTTAGAGTCCCTTAAAGCTGCATTTAAACTGCATTTTGGAAGTTCAAACTCAGGGGCACCATAAACATAATTTCCAAAAAACATAATTTCTTTTTGACTGATGAAAGAAAGACATGACCATCTTGGATGACAAGGGGGTGAGTAAATTATCTGTGAAAAAAAAAATTCTGGAAGTGAGTTCTGATGACAGAATTTTTATTTTTGGGTGAACTGTCCCTTTAAAGGGTGTCTTTGGTGTCTTAAGACCTCGATGTATCATCATGAGCCTTAGGGTTTAATTTGGTTTTGTCTGTGTATGTTTTTTGACTCTCAAAACCGTGGAGCACATTGACTGCCATTATATGACTGACAGACTGCAAGAGTTTGAGTTACAGATCTTCGTTTGTGTTCTACTGAAGAAACAAAGTCACCTACATCTTGGATGCCCTGGGGGTAAGCAGATATATTTTGGGCAGCCGTGGCCTAATGGTTAGAGAGTCGGACTTGTAACCCAAAGGTTGCGGGTTCGAGTCTCAGGTCCGGCAGGGATTGTAGGTGGGGGGAGTGAATTACCAGTGCTCTCTCCACCCTCAATACCACAACTGAGGTGAGTCCCTTGAGCAAGGCACCGAACCCCCAACTGCTCCCCGGGTGCCGTGCCAATGGCTGTCCACATGGGTGTGTGTTCACAGTGTGTGTGTACTTGTGGATGGGTTAAATGCAGACCACAAATTCCTAGTATGGGTCACCATACTTGGCCTCACGTCACCTCCTTTCCTCATAAACATCAAATTTTCCTTTTTGGAAACTAAAATGGAAATGAAAACTGAAAATATAAAAATAAAAGCTAATTCAAAATAAAAAATGAACACAGCTGTCTAGTTAGACGAGAAATCCAGAAGAGCCTGTTAGATCCAGTGTAAAATATGCCTGAGCAATTATTTAAAAAAAAAAAAAAAAAAAAGAGAGAGAGAGAGAGAGAGAATGTGAAAAGTTTACTGCATCCACAATGCTTAGCCCCGGCATTGCTATTTACTTTGCACACTCCAAAGGGTATATGCACAGTCAATGGCCAATTATCTTCCCGGCACACAATAAAATGAATATGCAGACAGTATGCCTACAGTAAGATCCATAAATTTACCTCAGTATGAATCACTGTCACATACTAAAATCATTATATTGCCATGTTAGAACGATGGAGATGCTCCCTGCGCATGCTAGGTGAGATTATGTGCACAGTTACTGGCAGTAAATGAAGCGTGCACAGTGTGGCAGAGGCAAAGACAAACAGCTACACTGGCTTCAGGGTCTGAACTGAGTGCCAGAGGACGAGATGGATTACATAGCTGCCCAAATCTGATGTTTTGCAACTACTTTGTCATAGCAGCAGCTGTTAAGGGGATCCAGGCCTTGACAAAAACAGAAAAAAAATATAGCGTGTGAAATATTTCACAAGCACGCTGTTTGACAGTGCTTTATAGTTCATTTTAGTGCATGTTAATGAGCACAGAGGGCTGCGTTATGACCCTGAACCAACACTGTGATATTACGGGGCGACCGATCAACCTAATGGACCATTAAAGCTATAATTTTGTCATGGTATTATCATAGCTTTCATAATTAGTTTTATTAACCGATGAAAGCAGGCATTTAAGAAGCAGATTATACTAAGCTCCTGCTTCTAAGGAGGAGTAAATTAATCGCAGTGCTTCTTATAAAAATATTCGTGGCAGGTATGAGTTCTAAGATCCATTTCAGAGCTGATGTTGGGTTCGGTTGGGTATGAGGGTTTTCTGTGCATGTCCTATCCCCAGGATACTAATAAAGGCAGTGGATTCAGATGCAAAATGATATGCATAATAAGAAATGGGCGCTCAGTCGAGCGGAAGGAGAGGTGTGAAGTCATAGATTCATTCCTGGAATATTAAACACGGCCTTCTCTTTTTTTTTTCCAGTCGCTCGTATGAAAAAGAATGCGTTTCCGTCGTGTTTTGGAAACTTCATTAAGGCTTTCCGTGACTTTTTCCTTGTAAGTTTATTGCTTTCTTCACCGTACGCATCATATCAGCCCTCTTCTTTACAGACATTCTGAGAATAAGGCTATGTTTATTTCCTATTGCTTGAATGCAACTAATATCAATTTAAATTATAACACGCGTGCAAACATTGCCACAAGCTTGCATTCTGCTTTTATCAGAATCCTCTTATTGCATTATTTCAACAGCCACTGGCATGAAATTAAAATTTCACCTTCTGAAATTATACTTAGGACTGTTTTCCAAGACTCTGATTAAGCTTAGTTCTGGATTAAACTCTGTTGTTATTTTTTGATAATAGAAAAAAACTTTTCACTTTATATTCAGGCCTTTAAGTCAACATTAGGGATGTAACGGTATTATCAATATCGTGGTTTTGTGATAGCAAAACTGATATGATATGAAATGATAGGTTTCCCGGGCAAAAAGTGTAGTTTTTAAAAATATTTAAACTTCTTATTCTAACATAAAAGGTCTTTAAAGTTCCACTAGTCTGTTTTCCACGCCTCCAAACGACTCAGTTCACAGTGAAGGCAGTGAACTCGTTTGTTGTATGTGCGGTCAGTTTGTTGCACATTTGGGAATGCAATGGCCACCAGTTATGCTTTGTTTTCATGGCAGATGATTACAGCATAACACTAGATTTGTAGTGAGATGCATTTTTATAAGCCAGTTTTAACTGAAGCTGGATTTTTCTGTCAAAATAAAAGCTTTACTGCCATTTACATCAAAATAAAGGCTTAAAGTGCAGTATAAGTTGCTGACAGCTAGCGGTTTAAATGGGTAACGTTACTGCATTCCAAATTCCAAATATGTCTTTTAAGTGTAGAAATTAGGAAATAAGTATTGTAATTTCCCTACTGTACTGTAAAGCAAACATATACCTATGAAACATTAATTTTCATTTATTTTACAGAGCAATTGTTTTACAATATATGGCTATTACTGTCACAGGAATAAAATTGTTATTATTATTATATTCTAATTTGTATGTCTTCCTAAAACACCAGTGTGAATGTAATTTAAACTGAGACCGTATACCACAAATAAATAGAGGGTTTAGTCTCCTTTAAAGTTCAGGTACAAGTCAATTAGTCATTAAATCATTCAATTCAATCAATCGATTCTTCCAAAAACCAGGATTCATTCTGGAACTGGCTCTGTAAGTGAGTCATTGAATTATTCACCCAACCAATGTCTTGGGTAAATCAAAATACTCAATTCAGGAGCAAAAATAGACAATGTTAGCAACAGTGTTGTTTAAAATGAAAGTTTATGTAATATTAAAGGGAACCCCAGGTATTAAGACTTTTTAATGGCTTAACATAGCATAAATTATGTCCCTTACTGAAAAATGCACTAGAAAACCCATAGAAGATTGACGTTATTGAAAATGTCCACATCGCTTTATACATATCCTGCATTATGTGGGCGCCATTATTTCTATGACAGCTACTGAAAGAGCTTACAAATTGCAGAGACAAAGAACCCCCCCCCCCCCCCATAGTCCAAAATATGTATAAAACAATGTGGATTTATTCAATAACGTAAATCTTTCATGGGTTTTCTGCTACAAATTTCAGTAGGAGACATAATTTCTCTTATGTTAAACTATGCAAGTCTTACAGGAGAAATTCACTTCCAGAACAAAAATGTAGAGATAAATTACTTACCCCCTTGTTATCCAAGATGTCTTTCTTTCCTCAGTCATAAAGAAATTATGTTTTCTGAGAAAAAACATTTCAGAATTTCTCTCCATATAGTGGACTTCTATGGTGCCCCGAATTTGAACTTCTAAAATGCAGTTTAAATGCAGCTTCAAAGGGCTCTAAATGATCCCAGAAAGGAAAAAGGGTCTTATCTAGCAAAACGATCAGTTATTTTCTAAATAAAATTGACAATTTATATACTTTTTAACCTCAAATGCTCATCTTGTCTAGCTCTGCGTCAACTCTGTGTATTCCGGTTCAAGACAGTTAGGGTATGTCGGAAAAACTCCCTAAATAAAATCTTATTTTGTCCTCCAACTTCAAAATCGCCCTTTTGAAGCTGCATTTAAACTGCATTTTGGAAGTTCAAACTCGGGGCACCATAGAAGTCCACTACATGGAGAGAAATCCTGAAATGATTTCCTCAAAAAACGATTTCTTTATGACTTCAGGAAAGAAAGACATGAACATCTTGGATAACAAGGGGGTGAGTAAATTATCTGCAAATTTCTTTAATAACATAAATATTTAGTTTATTATTGTTTAAATGCTGATTTTCTGAAAAATAGCACTCTTTTTCATGATCATATTTTTACTGTAATGTCTTCAAGACTTTGCTCACATATACTCACCACTAGCTACATCTTCATACTGAATGCTTGACTGACTGCTTCTTATTTCATGCCGACCTGATTACTCTTAGAATATGTGACCCTGGACCACAAAACCAGTCATAAGGTTAAATTTTACAAAACTGAGATGTATAGATCATATGAAAGCTCAATAAATAAGCTTTCTATTGATGTATGGTTCGTTAGGATAGGACAATATTTGGCCGAGTTACATCTATTTGAAAATCTGGAATCTGAGGGTGCAAAAAAATCAAAATACTGAGAAAATCACCTTTAAAGTTCTCCAAATTAAGTTCTTAACAATGCATATTACTAATAAAAAATTACATTTTGATATATTTATAGTAGGAATTTTACAAAAAATCTTCATGGAACATGATCTTTACTTAATTTCCTAATGATTTTTGGCATAAAAGAAAAATCAATAATTTTGACCCATGATATGTATTTTTGGCTATTGCTACAAATATACCCCAGCGACTTTAGACTGGTTTTGTGGTCCAGGGTCACATATACTTTATGAAGCATAAGGCTGAGTTTTGATTGAGAGATTATCTCCAAGTTTGCGGATGCATGAAGCAGCCTTGAGATATGAAGATAAAGCGCTAGTCTGAATTATGCAGGAGCCTTGCAGAGCGGTAGGCTATTGGTTTACTGTATCTAACCAAACAGAGGACCAGTTCTCAAATCTACAGAAGCTTAGAAATATTTGCAGAGTGCTTGAATTTGATTAGTCTTGTCTAAATATCCCGGAGTCAGTTCCTTCTGACGTTATCTTTTGATAGGCTCCTTTGATCACTGCGGTGGCTGGCCGCCTGTGAGAAACTCATGGTGTTTTGCTGACAGAAGTACTGTGGTACTGTTTATGTGCATGCGTGTATGTGTGTGTGTGTGTGTGTGTGTGTGTGTGTGTGTGTGTGTGTGTGTGTGTGTGTGTGTGTGTGTGTGTGTGTGTGTGTGTGTGTGTACCTGGTATTCATCACGTTGTGGGGACCAAATGTCCCCACAAGGATAGTAATACCAGTAGATTTTGACCTTGTGGGGACATTTCTCAGGTCCCCATGAGGAAACAGGCTTATAAATCATGCACAATGAGTTTTTTTGATGAAGTAAAAGTGTGCACAATCTCCTGTGAGGGCTAGGTTTAGGTGTAGGGTAGGTGTAGGGCGATAGAAAGTACGGTTTGTACAGTATGAAAACCATTACGCCTATGGAATGTCCCCATAAAACATGTAAACCCAACATGTGTGTGTGTGTGTGTGTGTGTGTGTGTGTGTGTGTGTGTGTGTGTGTGTGTGTGTGTGTGTGTGTGTGTGTGTGTGTGTGAATAGAGTTTTCTGTTTCTTGGCATATTGGCTTTGTTCTTGGCAGGCTCCTACACGAATCTCCAGTTTCATCTCTGGTCTTAACACAATCACAACCTGGTCCACCATGTGCCCACACATCTGCCTTTCTTGTCCGAGGCTTCCCCATTTTCTTCATTCGAAGTCAGATGTGTGGGATATTTCTACATTATAATTACAAATTATTACAAATAATAATTACACATTCTTATTATTAATTTTATTATTATTATTATTATTATTATTATTAAATATGATAAAATATTGATTTGTTTGATTTTAAAAAAATTAAACAATAATACAAAATTGGAAAATTGGATTTTTATTTTACAGTAACATATTACATGAGTTACATACATTTATTTTTGATTATAACAGTATTAATTATTCAATAATAATAAATACTTGGCTTTTTATTATTATTTATTATTATTATTATTATTACTAAATACTCAGATTTTACAGTACAATAGTATTATGGTAACACTAATATAATTATTCCTTTATTTTTTACATTTAAATGATATGAATAATGAATAAATTAATAATAGCAGTATTAATTATTTAATAATAATAAATACTCAGCTTTTTATTTTATAGTAGTTGTATAATGCAAATAATATTATATTTCTTTATTATTATTATTATTATTATTATTATTATTATTATTATTACTAAATAGCTTTTTGTTTTATAGTACAGTAGTAATATTTCTTTATTGATTTGATTAATTATTTTACAGTACAATAGTATTATGGTTATAGTAATATATTTCTTTATTGTTTATTATTTTAATAAAGTTATCATATCATTTCTTTAGAATAATAATAGTAATATTAATTATTATTATTATTATTACAACTAAATACTCAGCTTTGTATTTTACAAAGCAATAGTATTAGTGAAAAAGTAATATATTTATTGACTTATTTGTTGTTGTTTTTTGTTTAAAAATAATACAATAAAATATTATGAATAATAGTTATTATTATTATTATTAAACACTCAGTACAATAGTAATTTATTTATGTATTTATTTGTTTGTTTTTAATTTTTATTATTTAAAATAAAACCATACAAACATTCAGACTGTAAAACGATTAATCCCAATTAATCGCATTAAAAAATAAAGTTTATGTTTACATAATATACTGTATGTGTAGTATTTATTTATTTGTTTTTTAAGTTTAAATAATAATAAAATAAAATATTTTATATTAAAAACATTCTTTAAATATTTTATTATTATTAATAATATTTATTATTATTATTATTTTTATTATTATTATTATTAAACACTACAGTACAATAGTAATTTATTTATGTATTTATTTGTTTGTTTTATGTAATAACATAAAAATATTAGGGCTGTAAAATGATCAATCGCATTCAAAATAAAAGCATTAGATTCAGTTGGTTAGCATGATGCAGTTTGCCCCTTCTGGCAGAAGGAGGAAAAACAGGCGCAAGCACAAGTTTCTCCACCGGATGAGACACTGTACCCAAAAATATTCAGAATTGTAAATCTGAGTTCTAGATCAACCCAAGACTACTATACTCTAAGAAATCTCAGTTACCATAGTAGGGTACGCATTCATCACCATGGAGACAGTTGGTGAGGTCAAGTAAAGTTCAGCCTTCCCTGAGTTTCATTTCCTGTCAGGAGGAAAAAGGAGGCTTGGTTTAACGGTACGCTGACAGTCAGGCAAATATGAAGAAAGAGTAATGGCCTGTAGTGATAAGCACAGAGCCACATGTTAATAAAAAAGTTCTCATGCCACAGCTACATTGCAGTAATGTTCAAAAAGTAAAAATGAGCTCATGTCATCAGTGACAAATAAGGGCACAGTAAGAAACACAACGGGATGTGGTGGTCACTGCTGGGAATAGCTTCACCGCCGGTTGATTTATTTGTTCCTGCACGTATCAATCCATCTGTGGAGGACTTAGCAAGGACGTTCATTTACAAGAGTTTAGTCATTAGCACATTTTTAATAGGTTACTTATTCCTGACATGAACACGCGGCATTCTGGAAGAATTATTGGGCTTTGGTTTAATTGGAGAAGCCTTTTCGGCATCGAACACAGAGAGAATATGTGCATGTGGCAGCTATTTTGTGAAGCGCTAAGCGGACATGATGTCCCAAGTTCTCTTGGCTACAGAACTGACAATACCTTTTAAGGATCTTCAGGAACTCCTATTCATTTTTAATAGCTCCATTTCCTTCATCTCAAACAGGCACTGGTTCACTATAAGTGCAGAGCACTCAAAGGGACGACAGCCGAGATGTAACTCTCCGTAACGACACTGAGGGCAGACCAGAACAATCATTTTCACCAGCAATCATGAAGCTTTCTGAAATGAACCGAGTGCAAACAAAAAAAAAAAGTTTAATTTTCTCTGGATAACCATGAATCATTGATGAGATGACGTTGGTTATCATGTTCCTGCTTTGTGTTTAACTGTAAGTGCATTTTATAGGTCAATGAGAGCCTCAATGCTCTGTATCCAGTACATATTGACTATGAATTTAGCATATATTGACATTAAAGGGCACCTATTGTACTGTTCATGAAGACTCGAGAGCTGAAACCCAATTATGGTCAGCGATGTTAGATTTTCAGCACGTTCTAAAGTTGCTGACCAGACAGAGCAGACTGGGATTTCTCAGAAAGGTAGACTTTATAGACTCAGGAGCTAAACAGTCTCTGAATATGCCTACTTCCATATTATATAATAGGTGAAAAACAGTTATGTATGTCTGAATTCACAGTATACAGTAGAAGTCAAAAATGTACATACACCTTGCAGAATCTAAAAAATTTTCATTATTTTAGCAAAATAAGAGGGATTATACAAAATACATGTTATTTTTTATTTAGTACTGACCTGAATAAGATTTTTCACATAAAGGACATTTACATATAGTCCAAAAGATAAAATAATAGATGAATTTATAAAAATTACCCTGTTCAAAAGTTTGTGTTGTTACCTGAATGTTTTTTTCTTTAGTGATAGTTGCTCATGAGTCCCTTGTTTGTCCAGATCAGTTAAACTGCACACTATTCTTTAGAAAAATCCTTCAGGTCCCACTAATTATTTGGTTTTTCAGCATTTTTTGCGTATTTGAACCCTTTCAACAATGACTGTATGATTTTGAGATTCATTTTCACACTGAGGACAACTAAGGGACTAATATGCATCGATTACAGAAGGTTCAAACATTCACTGATGCTTCAGAAGGAAACACAATGTTTTAAGAGCTGGAGGATGAAAACTTTTGGAATTTAAAGATAAGGGTAAATTTAACTTATTTGTCTTCTGAGAAAAATGAAAGCTATCTTCTGTAGCTTCTGAAGGGCAGTACTAAATGAAAAAAACATGACATTTAGCGGAAAAAAAATGTACACATCTTCATTCTGTACAAAAGTTTTCACCCCTCGGCTCTTAATGCATTGTGCTTCCTTCTGGAGCATCAGTGAACATTTGAACCTTCTGTAATAGTTGCATATGAGTCCCTTAGTTGTGTTCAGTGTGAAAAGATTGATCTCAAAATCATACAGTCATTGTTAGAAAGGGTTCAAATACACAAAAAATGCTGAAAAACCAAAGAATCTGTGGGACCTGAAGGATTTTTCTGAAGAACAGTGGGCAGTTTAACTGTTCAGGACAAACAAGGGACATATGAACAACTATCACTAAATAAAAAAATAAACAAAAACAGCTGTGGATCAATCAGGTAACAACACAGATTTACGAATCTCTTCTTTTGAACAGAGTCCTTTTGATAAATTCAACTATTATTTTCTCTTGTGGACTTTACAGTATGTAAACATCTTTTATGTGAAATATCTTTTTCAGGTCAGTACTAAATAAAAAATAACATGCATTTCAACTGTAGAATATACTTTTTTAATGGTCAATAATACGTTTCTAACCAAATGAAGTACTCTACACAACTTCAGATCCAGTAAAAGTATTTCAGGCAGAGAAAAAGTATGTGTTTTGAACTTTAAATAATGTAAATGTATTCTAGCAGACCCTATAAATAAAATCATGAACTTGTAAATGAGCATAATATGGGCGCTTAAACATTTGACTTTCAAACACATGCTTTTCTCTCTTCTCCTTCTCATACACGTGATCACAAACTGGCTCCTACCACATCCCGCAAGGCCCCTCTCCAGGGCTGATGCCTCTAGTGGCAGACACTTATCCTACATTAACCGACAAGGGCAATTTGGCAAAGAAAAGGGAACCGTACAACACATGAGGATTAATAATAGTACAGAGAGTCTGGGGGTTCTACTATACTTTCTGAAATACCCTCACTTTGTATGCACCCAGGGGTCCAGATGTTCTGCTTTTGCACTTTAAAATATGTTCAGAAGTTTTAATAAATGGTAATGGCTGTTATATGTTAATTTAATTTTACAGCGAAGTTTTGTTAGTAATAAAATAAATTACAATTACAAAGTAAATTACATACATGTATGCATGTATATCAGTGGCGTATGGTGGTGTTCTGAAATGAGGAGGCAAAGTCCTCAAAGTTTTTTCTTTCTTTTTTTTTAATTAAATGTTCCAATTTGCTTGGTTAAATAAACATTACTTACACTATCAGAAAAAAAAAATCTATTTTATATTTTTACATTAACAATGCAATCAATATTCTATTTATTAAAGCCAAGTATGAATATCAAGTTTGTGTTTTAAAGCACTTTACATTTATTCCAAAATAATAACTCAAGGCATTAACAATTTAAACAATATATTTTATTTGTGAACTTAAGTTCAGCTATTCTTTTGAATTGTTTTATCTAACAGTTAACTTTTAACTATTTTTTATTTTTCAAATCGTCAGTCATCAAAGCTCTGTAAATGTTGGTCACAAACAGAGATTTACTTTAAATTTCGCCAAGATGATTACTAAAAACTTCCACAGATCATGTTTTAATGCCATTTTAAGTCTTATGTTGATGTAACAAAGTAGTTATATCCAAGTATGTGAGTTGCTTACATACTTTTGTAATTAGTCTTACTATTATTAGTTAGTCCCATTAACGCCATTATATTATTCATTCAGACTAATTCGGGAACGCAGAACCTGCACCAACACAAAAGACAATTTATACACTTTTTAATATTATATTTTGTAATATTGGCATTTTTGTATGTTTTACTACAATTTTTTTCCCATCTAATATTTTGAGGAGTCACAGCCTACCTTGCCTCCTTGGAGGAAATGCCCCTGATGTATATATTATAACACATCAGATTTAACTAGGTTGGGATAATAATGTTATATATAGAATGTCATCCTATAATGCCTGAAATTTTGCAACCATATTTTTTTTTTTTTTTTTTCAGAAAGTAAGTGGAAAGCACAGTTTTTTAATTTTAATTTTTAAGAGGTCAGCACATGCCCCTGGCAGTCCAAGGGCCAGCTGTATCATAATACAAAATATAGCATTTCAATTATTTTTTCCCCCACTAATATGATGTGTTACTCTGTATATGACCCATTTTCATAGATGGGATGATTTTAAATTGTTCCTCACTTTTAGCTCTACCTTGGCAATAATTTAAAAAATTCACCTTATCTGTTTAAAATCAAACCTTGAACATTACCTTGTAATGTTAAAAATCAAAATAACTGTCATTAGCCATATCATATGTGACCCTGAACCACAAAAATATATATTTTATATGTATATTTGTAGTAATAGCCAAAAATACATTGTATGGGTCAAAATTATTGATTTTTCTTTTATGCCAAAAATCATTAGGATATTAAGATCATGTTTCATTAAGATATTTTGTAAATTTCCTACCATAAGTATAGTAAAACTTCATTTTTGATTAGTAATATGCATCACTAAGAACTTTATTTGAACAACTAGTAAATGTGATTTTATCAATATTTAGATTTTATCCGCACCCTCAGATTCCAGATTTTCAAATAGTTGTATCTTGGCCAAATATTGTCCGTTCCTAACAAACCATACACCAAAGGAAAGCTTATTGATTCAGCTTTCAGATTATGTATAAATCTCAATTTCGATAAATTGACCCTTATGACTGGTTTTATGGTGCAGGGCCACATATCACTTTGATGCACATCACAATTCAGAAGAAAAGATCTGTTGCTACTTTCGTTCAATTGCAACTTAAACTACTAAGTGTAGCAAAGGCCCAAAAAAGCAGTTCTTTAGCATTTTATTCCTGACATATTTTCCATTTCACCTTTTTTAGCGGGTAGTGGATGTCATGTATCTGTTCTGGCTGACTAGGCTTCTTCTTCCCCGAGACCCTGAACCTCATAAAGAGCACAATGATCAATACAGTGATGTACTGACGAGTAGCCAAGAGCATTTCTCATACCTTACTATCGATGCGCTGTCAGTCTGTCTCAGTCTAAAGTTATGTCAAGCTGTACAGCCTTTGGGAGGCTTCACTTCTGGGAATCAGACCACTTGTGATCAATGAGAACCTTTGCTTTTAATGTTTATATTTTACCGTTATACCGTAGTTGCAACATGGTAGTTAGGGTTGGGTCTGCTTGAGACTACCAGTAAAATGCTTCTAATTCTTTTCTATTTAAAGGAGTTATATAATGTGGTTTCTTGTTTTCCTTTGTCTTTGGAGTGTTACAGGCTGTTTCTGCATAGATATGATCTGTAAAGTTGCAAAGCTTAAAGTCTCAAAACCAAAGAGATATTTATTATAAAAGTAAAGACTCAGCCACAGCTCCTTTTACCAGCTGTAGTGCTGTTGCAGCTGCCACATAGTGGAGATGCAGTGTTTCATTGCGAAAACAAAAGTACTTTGTTTTCCTTCCAAATGAGGGCACAACTAGAAATCAGTGTTAAGTTATATTTACAACACTGTTCCAGAACAGTACAATGCAAATATTCGAGTGGGCGATGCACATTTCACGGAGGACTATTTCCTGAACCTGGGAGAGCAGCTTGCAATGCCAGCTGTACACAAAGGGTTAAGGCTATAAAGTGGGGCAATTCCAATGTTGCAAAAACAGTCTGTGCTTCTGACTGACGGCCTGTAAGTACGTTTTCACATTTTAAGAATTCAGTGCTGACTATTCATAATGATATTTGAGCAATGTAGAGCTTGTTGTTTCTCATTCTACGATCGCAAATGCAGACATGGTGTTACGTTTACACGGCACGCCGTGACAGTTGTGTATCGTTTGAATTTGACAGATTCCGGTTCCGATTCTTCTTATCGATTCCAATTCTTATGGATTCCTAATTATGATTATGAAATCTACTAAAAAGTTTTGAGTCAAACATTTAGAAGTCAAACAAATTTATTCTGTCTTTTGCCTATGGTTTTACCCAAAAAATTCCACAGAAAAAAACTACTAGACTAATATAAATTTCAAACATTAAATTGGTAAGGACAAGTAATAAAATAGGAACAAACCAAATCAATTAGCAATAGCATAAATCCATAAAACCGAACAAATGTCAGGTACAGAAATTGAAATCAAAAGTTTAAATACACTGCATAGTTTTCTTTTCATAAATAAAATATTGATTTATCCTCATTAAATTTATAAAAGTTATTCAGTCAATTTTCTTTTGTTCTTTGATTAACATTAATGACAGGAGGCATGTCTCTTTAACACCAAACACAGATCTAAAAATACTGTTACACGTGCATTTTATTTCTCATCTGTTTACGTTCACTCAAGACAAAATAACGCTGTGTTTATGAGGATATGCTGACATATTTTATGCATACCGGTCAATAAATGTGAAAAAGAAAGTCAGTTCCGTCCCAGAACAACCTTTTCTGCAGTGGAAATGCACGGAACTGTTCGAGAACGGACACCGGTCGGGAACCTGCATCGGGACCGCTGTTTTCCATGCTTGCGCTTCAGATGTGTGTGCAAGTTCTTTTCCTTTCTGCACTTAAATAGTTGATAAATCACATTAAAATGCAAACGCAGGAATCATTAAGCAGAATCGAAATGCGTGTGTCTTATCAAATACCCTGTTATTGGAAATTTGGAACCGGTTCTAAAATGGAACCGGTTCTCAATACCAAACCCTAGATGCAATGCAATGCAAAGACAGTATGAGTCATTATAATCAGTAGTTATGTCCCCACTGGATGCAACAAATGCCTCATTTATAATGGGTTTTATTGTTTCTGTCTTGTCGCACTGAGAAATGGCATCACAACATGGTAAGGGGCGTAACATTTCCGTCACACGCTTGAGGTGTTTGGCCAATCACAATGCACCGGATAGCTGGCCAATCAGAGAACACCTCGGTTTCCATCAACAATGAGTTTTGTAAAAATCAAAGCATTTCAGAAACTGCAGCTCTTGAACTGGGTGAATTAAAATATCTGCAGAAATATGTATATTTTTAAAAGCAAATGTACGATTTTTATCCCCAGTGATTAATCTTCTTTTCTAAAGCACAACTCTGAACGCCATTAAACATTAAATTGACAGAATCCACTTCTTTTTTTTGAATAGATACTGTTTGAGTTGCACTGATGTGTTGCACTGAATCTTTGTTTCAAGTGACCATTTCATTGTTCTCTGTGTGAATGAACTAAACTAGCAAGCAAAAGTAATTATTTTTGCTTGTCTGACCAAAAGAACCTATGGCTTTATAAACAAAAACCTGAGATTGGAGAATCATTACATTCAAACTGGTCCAGACAATCCTCTATACAATGGATAATAATTAATAGTCTTATCTTCAGAGGCCTGCATGTATGCAGTGTATGTAAACCCATAGAACCTCACTTCCGGAGCTCTACTTATTGAAATCAAATCCACTGAATAGGCATGGCTACTTAAAGACCTGACTCTCCTTGGAGATGGTTGCCAGAGCAATACTGAAGTGTTTTCAACCTCTTTCAGAAATCCTATAATAGTACTGGAGGATTAGAAATCGAACAGCTTATATAAAAGGGATCTCTTTTTCCATTCTTTATTTACTAGCAATATGTGGTGTTATCCACACAAACCGTTAGACTTGCCTTAACCCAAAACATGACTACTTTTAATAGATAGTCTTAGCTCTGGTTAAGAAGCTTAAGAGTTACCAAGAAAAAAATCTGTTGTAGGAGTCACAGTTTTTTATGGTGTGAGCAAATTACTATAGGTTGCTTTGTTGATGGGTTAAAAAAACTTTAGTTCTTTTATAACAATTATTATTGTGTTTTATATTCATTATTATTTTGGTGAGCCAGTGTCGACATATATTGCGTAAAATATTAAAGTTCAAAATGTAACCTCTGACATATTGTGAAAGTACATAATACAGAACAGACTTTGTAATATTTAAGATATTAATTATTCAAAAATTTAGATTTAGATTTTTTTTTTTTTTTTTTTTTGGAATATCAGGATGTTACCATTGTCATAATTTCACAATGAAAAATAGCCTCATTAAAAATAAAATTCAGTAGTTTGGTATATTCCGGACAATATAATAAAAAAATAATAATATGTTAATAATAATTTATAATTTACGTTATTGATACTGGCATTTTTCTTGTACTTAAAAATGGTGGAAAGTTTTTTCAAAACTATATGAAACATAACCTAAATAAAAAGAGCACATTTTCTAAGAACTTGGCACGTGTTTTAAACAAAATTTTGTAAAATATTTTTCATTGTATTTATTGTGGACACTAATATTTTAGTTTTTTTTCAAAGCCTGTTTCTGCCACTGTATAAAAAAAAACAAAAAAATTAAATGCAACTTTTTCCCACAATTCCAAGTTTATATCTCGCAATTCTGACATTTTCCTAACAATCCCAAGTTTATATACTTTTTTTCTTACAATTCTGACTTTTTTGTTTGCTATTCTGTCTATATATCACAATTCTGACTTTTTTTCATGCAATTGCAAGCTTAAATCTGATAATTCTGACTTTTTCCCCCTCACATTTCCAAGTTTATATCTCAGTGTATTCATGTTATTTATCATGGACACTCATGTCTTTGTTTTTTTTGTAGAAGCCTGTTTACGCTACTGAATACCTAGTTAATATCATACAATTTAGACTTTTTCTCACAATTCCGAGTTTATATTTCGCAATTCTGACTTTTTTTCCCCACAATTCCAAGTTTATATACTTTTTTCTCACAATTCTGACTTTTTTGTTTGCAATTCTGTGTCTACATATCATAATTCTGACTTTGTTCATACAATTGCAAGTTTAAATCTCGTAATTCTGACTTTTTCTTTCATTTGCGACTTTATTTCTCGGAATTGTTTATATACTTTTTTTTCTCACAATTCAGAGTTTATAGCTTGCAAAATTTTGACTTTAAAACTCACAATTGCAAGTTTTTATTTCACAGTTCTGAAAAATAAAAGACAGAATTGCAAAATGTAAACTTGAAATTGCAAAAAAAAAATATTTAAAAAAAGCCAGAATGATAAGCAACCTAACCATTTTTCATTCTTTTATTCAGTGATGGAAATGGACTTCCACAGTTTTTGCCAACTTCTTCTTGACTATAAAACTGCTGTAATACATTGTTATTTTTTATAATGTTCTGCATTGTATTATATCAGATTATATTATTGTATATTATGCTGAACAGTGTTAAAATATGACACTATTCATCAATGCTCCACATAACAAGTAACCTCAGTTTACGGTCATTGATTAGACTCAACTTCAGAAAGCATCTCTGCATAATTAATCTGATGGTGTGTTTCTCATGACAACAGCCATTTCAAAGAAAGTCTCCAGATTTGGTGCTAATCAACATTCTTTCCTTGTGCCGAAACTCCTTCAGTTGTATAATGGCACAAATAACTCATATTCATATTGCCTAATAAAAGCTGGGAGACCCATCGGTGAAGAAGCTCTCGATTTTACCCCTTTTTGCATTTGTCTGGCTCTATTAAAGCACAAACGCTCCTGTTGATTGATGATGCGCTTTGTGTGTAATCAGTGCCCTCATTAAGAGGTGCCACTTATTATTCATCTTCTTCTCCTTCATCGCAACAGATATAAACTGAGCCATTCCCATCGAGCACGAGAGGTGGGCAAAGATTCCTACACGCTGTGTACTTTGACATCACAGCTCATATGCATTTTAAGTGCAGCAGGAGTCAGGCGCATGCTGGGAATTTTTGAGCTTCCAGTGAGTATTGCTGATAAGCTCATGAGTTAAGAAGAATTATGTTCATGAATCATAAATTATAATGCTTCTGAACTAAATTTTACATAGAAAATCAATATTCAGTTTGATTAACCTTTAACTATCTGGTACACTATAGGGTTGCAGATTAAAAGTGTTAAAACACTGTAAAACATGAATAAAAAGGAAGGTTGAATGTTCAAAACAAATGACTTTTTTGTCAAAAATGCAACTTTATTCCTCAAATTTGTGAGTTTATAACCCGAGTTTCTATCTTGCAATTCTGACGTTTTTCCCAATTCCGAGTTTATATATCTTTTCCTGCAGTTGCGAGTTTATATCTCGCAATTCTGACTTTTTGCTCACAATTCCAAGTTTATTATACTTTTTCGCGCAGTTGTGAGTTTATATCTTACAATTCTGACTTTTTCTTGTAATTCCGAGTTTTCTATCTTCTATCTTTCTATATCTCACAATTCTGTTATCTTTTCCACAAATCTAAGTTTACATATCTTTTTCCCACAATTCCGAATTTATATCATGCAATTCTGACTTTTTTCTTAACAATTCCGAGTTTATATCTTGCAATGCCAAGTTTATATCAAGCAATTCTGACTTTTTTTCCCACAATTCCAAGTTTGTATCTTGCAATTCTGTAATTTTTTCAGCAATTCTAAGTTTATATAACTTTTCCCACAATTCCAAGTTTATATCACGCAATTCTGACTTTTTTCCCCACAATTACGAGTTTATATCTCGCAATTCTGTCATTTTTTTCCATTCTAAGTTTATATAACTCTTTCCCATAATTCCTAGTTTATATCTTGCAATTCCTAATTTATATCATGTAATTCAGACTTTATTTTGCAATTCCAAATTTCCATTTGACCATTCTGACTTTATTCTCGCAATTTCGTGTTTTTTTCTTGTAATTCCAAGTTTCTATCTCACAATTCTGACCTTTTTTCTTGCAATTCTGAGATTCTATTTCACAATTCTGACTTTTTCCCACAATTGCGAGTTTATATCTCACAATTCTGACTTTCTAACTCACAATTCTTACTTTTTTTTTGTGCAATTGCAAGTTTAAACCTCACAAATCTGAGTTTATATCTTGCAATTCTGTCTTTTTTATAGCAATTCCAAGTTTAAATCTCGCAAAAAGGGTGGTTGAATGTTTAATCCAAATGTCATTAAAGGTATAAATCTCATGTCCTTCCAAACCCGTAAGATTTCATTCATCTTCAGAACACAAATTAAGATATATTTGATGACATCCAAGAGCTTTTTGACCCTGCATATACAGTAACGCAACTGACACAATCAAGGCCTAGAAAAGTAGTAAGGACATTGAATAAATAATCCATGTGACTTCAGAGGTTCAACCATAATTTCATAAAGCTACGAAAATACTTTCTGTGCACAAATAAAACAAAAACTTCATTCAACAATTTCTTCTCTTCCGTATCAGTCTTCCCCGGGCGTTCTTGAAAGTGAAGTAGATTTTTTATAATCAATGTATTTTATAATTAAGTATCATCAATGTGACTATAGCCATTTATGAATCAAGTTTTTGACTATTATAACCGTGTATTGCCTGTGTTTGAGAAGGCCCACATTAGAAAAACATAGCCGTCTGGGAATGTGCAGACATAGCTTATCTGCCTTATCTGCACGTCCTGTTGTGACCTAAATGAAAGATATATGATGGGGCCCCTTCCCTGACTAAGTGGTGGCCCCCAGTCCGTTTCCTGATACCGGACTTGAGGAGAACCATATGTGTGAAATATATAGAACACGCCTATAAGAAAACACTATAAAAGAGCAATGCCAAAGAAAGACCCGACAGATTCTCCTGCAGGGTCTCTCATTCTTTGTTACTCTGGTAATAAAGTCTCATCTTCTGGCTTCAAAACCCCAAGACTTGTGTGATCTTTGAAAGCGGCAAAAGAAAATCCACCTCATATTGGCGTAGTCGGCAGGATAGAAGAGAGCTGTGGAGTGGAATCGCGGCGGGCGACCTCTGGACGAACAACACAACAACTTGGCCAAGGTAAGCAGTTTTTGCTTATTTAGTTAGGTTGTGTTGTTTGCCAGAGTTGCTCGTGGTGAGACACTTTAAAGTTCTTCTAAATTTAGCGAACTAAATTGAATAGAGCAAAATTTAAAACAAAAAGGGGTTTTGATTCCAAAAGTACTAATGCATGCTTTAATCTGTGTTTTCTGTTGAGTTGGTTTTGAGAAAATAGAGAATTCAGATTTTAATAAGTGTAGAATTTATGTTAGTTGATAAAGAGTTAAAAGAGAAGCGCTGGAAATCCTAGGTTAAAGACCTACAAGAAGTAGGCACTAAATAATCCTGCGAGGGTTGCCTTCATTGTGTAGAGGAAGTGAATCAATGAGACAGAGTGCAAACTTGCCAGGTTGTTCCTTGTGTGTTTAAATGTATCAGGGAATATTAAGTTGTGTTTTTAAGTGTGTTTAAGAGTTGAATAAGATCTGTGTTTATTGCTAAGTGGGCCTTGAGGATAGCAATAAATGAAAAACAGATGAAATATAGGAAAGTACCTAAAAAGTTCTGAAAAATACTTCTTTTTGTTGTACTGAGGAAAAGGTTTCAGTAAAGAAGCAAATTGTAGCTGTTCAGACCCTCAGGAAGAGGGTGCAGCTAGTGTGTGTGTGTGTGAGTTAAGGTCTGTGTCTGCATGAATGATTGAAGCTGTGTGAGAAAATAAGCTCTGTTTGTGAGCAGTGACTGCGTGCCCTCCTGTGTTTCACAGGGAGAACGTTGTTAGTGTTTCACGAGAGAAGAGTAAATGAGCCCTGTAAAATAAAGGGACATAGTTAAAATACATGAGCCCTGTTATTTAAGGGACATTATTTAAAGTCTGAATGTACATGAGCCCTGTTGATGATAAAGGGACACGAGTGAATGTGGACATGAGCCCCATGTGAATAAAGGGACTGGTATAAATGATATTTGTGAAAAATCATTTATGAATTATTAAAAACCTGAGCAGTAAAATTTAGCATTGTGAAAAGGTGGCTGATATTGCTGTTTGGTATTATGTAAACATAAAAGTTATCATTCAGAGAATCTGTGGTGAATTGATTATTTAATTTTTAAGAAAATAAAATAAATAAAAGGGGAATAATTTGTAAATCTGAATCTTGAGTGATAACAATTTAAAAAAGGTTGCTGTATTAAACAATTATGGCAGCAACACCTGAAGAGCTTTTGAGTTCAAAGTACCCCTTATGTAAAGAACTTATAAATAAGCTCTCTAAAAAATGGCAGAAGAGAACAAAGAATATGGTGACTCAATGGCCCCATGGTGGCACGTTTAGTTTGGCACTGTGTGAGGAAATGGAAACATTGATAAAAAATTATAAAACCAAAGGTATGGGTCAGAAACAAAAGAAAAGAGAGGAAAAAAGAGGAAAAGAAATAGAAGTGTTAACACTCTTCAAAAAAGAAGGAGAGAACTTACTGAAAAATATAAAACAGGCAAGGAAATTGCTGAAGGAAGCAGACAGAGAAACTAAGAAAAAAGAAGAGTTATTTGCTGACCCCCCTCCTTATGTGACCCCTGAAGGTCAATTTCCCTTACTCAGGGGAATGGTAGAGGTTACCGGAGAGATGCAAATGAAGGGAAATGTAGACTTAAGTGAGGAAAGACAGATGGGGCCGGACGTAAGACCAAAAAGCAGACAGAAAGGCTCATATTTAGACTGTTATAAACAAGTGCAGACTGCTTTGGAGAAAATAAAAACACAATATGAAGAAAAAACCCCAAGTGTAAAAAAACCAAGTGAGCAGTCAGGAAGGTTAGAGGATGAAATTGAAGTAGAAGCAAGGTTATTAGAGGCAGAGTTAAGTAGAAGGATCAAAGAAACAGAAAAATATGTGGATGAAACAGATAGAATATTAAGACAAAGAAGTAGATCCCCAGAGAGTAGAGTAGAAGACGGAGAAAAGGAGCTTGCAGCTGATGAAGGAAGGTGGTCACGAGAAAAAGAAGACGGAAGGCTTAGGCCATTAACAAAACAACTCCCAATTTTAATTAAAGGAGCACAGGGCCAATATATACCTTGGGCTTCGCAGGACCTGGAAGGGCTGGTCACCCGTCTCCCAGACATGCATGAAGGTGCTGGGAAATGGATTAGAGTGTTTGAAGAAGAAACTATGGGCAAGCTTCTGGCTGTAGGTGACATGAAAGCACTACTGGCAAAAACTATAGGAGGACCAAAAATGGAAGAAATCCTCCAAGCGTCTGGGTTAGAGAGAGCTGTGGACTCACATTACATGGACGGGACTGTTTTTGACGCATTCCGCCCTGCCTTGTGGCAAGCATTACGTGCTGAATATCCAACTAGAGTTGACCCTAAAGCATTGAAGGGAGAACAACTGGGGGAAAATGAAAACCCAGTTACATATGTTCAGAGACAATTGAAAAGGTGGAAGCAAGAGACTGAAGGGAATCCAGAAGGAGACCCTCTAATGGCTACATTATTCAGAAATGCTGTAATAGAAGCCATGCCACAAGCTGTAAAAAGCAAACTGGAGGATGTAGTTGGTTTAAACTCTAAAACACACAAAGAGTTTTGTGACCATGTGACTCATGCAGTGGAACTGTATAGAAAAAATGAACAAAAGCTCAACACACAAGAGAAAGAACTACAAAGAAAGTTAACTCAGTTACAGCTTGAGGAACTAACATCCAAAAATAAGAAAAAGATTCAAGCACTTGTAAAGAAAGATGAATCTAACCAAATGAATGTGATGGCTTCTGTAAATGCTTCCCAATCCACTGTCCCTACAACTCTAACAGCAGCAATCCATCCTAACCCAAACCAGACTCCAACCCCTATCGTCAATGTTTATGCTCAGCAGCAGGGGCCCCCGGAATGGAAAAGAAAACCTCAACCACGGGGGCAGAGAGGGAGAGGCAGAGCTCCTAATTTACCTCCAGGTGTATGCTGGGGATGCGGACAGCCAGGACATAACAAAAGAGACTGCCCTACTAATCCATGGCAACTGGCACCCGGGGCGGGAAGGGGGACGGGCTGGCAGGCACCTTTTAGGGGTCCAGTGAACCACTGGGGAGGCCCAAATCAAGGATACTAGGGATGCCCAGAGAATCCTAAAGGGGAGAGACAGTTTCCAATTTTAACAACTAATGCAAATCAGGAACCTGTTATGCAAATTGAAGTAGAAGGAAAAACAATACCGATGATGCTGGATACTGGAGCCAGTTATACCTGTATAAAATCAGATTGTGCCTTACACCTCCCCAGGTCTGGAAAATTTGTAAAGACCGTAGGATTCTCGGGACAAATACAGTTAATTCCTATGACGGCTCCAATCCGCTTGCAAACAAAAAACAAAAGTGTGACCATGCCTATCCTTGTATCAGATCAAACTCCTATTAATCTGTTAGGAAGAGATGCATTGTGTAAATTAGGCTTACAAATTTGGTGTTCTACAGAAGGAGTGTATGTAGATATGAAGGGAACTCAAATGATGATTTCTGAGCCAAAAGCAAATGTGTACTGGATAGGACAGATAGAGAGTGATGTAAGACAGACAATGGACAAATGGGGTAAATTCATTGAAGCACAGATCCCTGAATCACAAATACCCAAGTTAGGATTCCACTGCACGATGAAATATGACCCCTTGAGAAAGGCAGATATAGAAAAAGAGTGGCAAGAAGGGACCAAAGAGCAAAAAGTTGAAATGATCTCACAATACATCATAATAGGCAAACAAGGAGCAGCCTTAAAAATAGCTGAAAATGAGTTCATAAAGAGATGGTTCAATGTAAAAAATTCCACACCTCATATATCTTTGTATGTAGGAAAAGATTGCAGAGCAAAGGATCTAGGACCAATGATGAAAAAAGCTGAACACAATAAATGGGAACCTACAGAAAATCCATTGATTTTTCATTCTGCTGACAAGAACTACATAAAAATTTTGTGTGGTTCGTCTTTGCTAGGCATTCCTCAAGAGGTAGTCATTAACCAGAAGCCACAAATGCAAATGATGTCAGAACCAGAGCCAGACAGCATTACTAAGGAACTTTTACAGGAAGTTGAACAGCAAGTGCCATTTGAGCTATGGTCTCAACATGAAACAGATGTAGGGCTAGTGAAGTCAGCCTGTCCTGTAAAAGTGCAGCTTAAACCAAATGCACGACTCCCCAGGAAAATGCAATATCCTTTAAGCCCAGAGGCTGAATTAGGTATAAAGGATACAATTGAAGGACTTCTAAAAGCTGGAGTTTTGATAGAAACCAACAGTTATTGCAACACTCCCATTTATCCCATACGAAAAGCAAATAAAGCTAAATGGCGTCTTGTACATGATTTAAGAGCAATCAATGATGTAGTGGAAGATTGGCCAGCTGATGTTCCTAACCCACACACACTGCTGACTAATATCCCACCTGAGGCCAAATACTTTACAGTAATTGATCTTTGTTCTGCATTTTTCAGCATCCCAGTGGCAGAAGAAAGTAGGCACCTGTTTGCATTTACCTATGCTGGTAAACAATATTCATATGCCCGCTTAGCTCAAGGGTTTAAACATTCACCACACATTTTTAACCAAATCCTTAAAGCGGATTTGGAAGACCTCCTGCTTGATAGCACTTTGCTGCAATATATGGATGATTTAATTCTATGTTCAACATCAGTGGAACAATGTCACAGAGATTCCATTAAAGTGCTCACAAAGTTAGCTCAAGGAGGTCACAAAGTATCTAAAACCAAACTGCAATATTGTTTGCCACAGGTAGAATACCTAGGGCGATTGATCTCCTATGGCACAAAGGCCATAGCTCCAACGCATTTAGAAGGCATAAGCAAAGCGCCAATGCCACAAACAGTAGGTCAGATGATGACCTTTTTAGGAATGACTGGCTTCAGTAGTGACTGGATAGAAGATTATGCTATAAAAACAGCTCCCTTGAGAGACCTTATGAAGCAAGCAGGACTGCAAAACTTAAATGCTTCATTAACATGGCATACTGATGCCTTGATAGCATTCGAATCTATCAAGAAAGAAATACAAAAGGCTCCCACCCTAGGAACACCAGATTATTCCAAGCCATATCACCTGTATGTTGCTAACAGAGCTGATGGATATGCATCAGCTGTATTAATGCAGGAAACCTGTAGTGGTAGGAAAAAACAACCAATAGCTTACTATAGTACTAAACTTGATAACGTAGCACAAGGCTACCCACCGTGTTATCAACAAGGGCTTGCGGCTGTATATCAAGCATATGAGAAAGCATCTAAGATAACTATGGGATACCCAGTTATCATTTACACCCATCATAAAACCGCAGAGTTAATTGAACAAGGAAAATTTGTTCTGACCCCAGCTCGAACGTTAGCATATGCAATGTTACTTACATATCCTGATGTTACTATTAAACGATGCAATACTGTGAACCCAGCCGAATTAATTCCATTAATTTACGAAGGTAAACCACATGATTGCGTAGCTAATTCATTAGCATTTACTAGGTTACGACCTGACCTTGAGTCTATCCCCATTCCTGAAGCAGAAGTGTCTTACTTTGTAGATGGATCCAGTTTTAGAGATCATTTGGGAATCCATACTGGATATGCAGTAGTGAGACAGACCGGAAATGACTTTGAGCCTGTAGTATCTCAACGTTGCACGCAGCCATGCTCTGCTCAACTAGCAGAATTAAAAGCTCTTACAGCCGCATGTCAATTAGCTAAAGGAAAGATTGCAAATATCTTTACTGATTCTGCATATTCACATGGGGTATGTCATCTCTTTGGAGCAGTATGGAAACAAAGAGGCTTTAAAAAGAGTGATGGAACTCCCATCCAGCATGCTGAACAGATAGGTCAACTAATTTCTGCTATGATGCTACCAAAGAGAGTAGCTATTATCAAATGTCAAGCTCACAAAAAAGGAAATGACTTTGTTATTAAAGGTAACAATGCAGCAGATTCAGAAGCTAAAAAGGCCTCAGGGAGCCAGATAGCTATATTGGCTCCAGAAGTAGTAATCGAGCCAGACCCAAGCTTAGATGACATTATTCGAATTCAACAGCAGGCAGGCCCATATGAACAGTCTATGTGGCATCAAAGAGGAGCAACTAAAGATTCACAGAACGTTTGGCGTTCACATGAAGGACACATTGTTGCACCAACCTCACTTTTGAACATCCTTATCGTGGATGCACATGGTTTTGACCATTGTGCAAAGGGGGAAGTAATAAGGAAAATCAAAAAGCAAGGGTATTGGTCCCCATACTTATATGCAATGGTAGAGGAATTTTTGTCTACATGTGAGATCTGTGCTAAGTATAATGTCAGGAAAGGAATAACAACACCAATAGGTCATATACCTGTACCTGAAGGGCCATTTAAACATTTAGTGATGGACTATGTGGACATGATTAAACGGGTACAGGGCAAAAGATACATGCTTGTGATCGTTGACAGATTTAGCCGTTGGGTAGAAGCAACACCATCAGCAGATGAAGGGGCAGGGACAGTGATAAAATTTCTGACAAGAGAAGTGTTTCCAAGATTCGGAATCCCGTCAGAAATAAGCTCAGACAATGGATCAGCCTTTATTCAGAAAACGGTAAAACAAGTAATGCAACACTTAAGAATAAAACAAAGATTAGGGTGTGTCTATCATCCTCAAAGTCAAGGCCAGGTTGAGAAATTGAATGGAATTCTCAAGGCTAAACTCAACAAAATATGTGCAAGCACTAAGCTTAATTGGATTGATGCTTTACCTCTTGCCCTAATGAGCTATCGCATGCAAACTAACAGAAAAACGCACCTAACACCGCATGAAATGCTTACTGGTCGACCTATGCCTGTTCCATGTGGCAGAGGCCCATACAAGGGACCCCCATTAGAACAATTGCAAATGGAATTAAGAGATTACATGAAAAAACTAACTGCTATCCATAAGGCTATTTGTGTGCAGGAACAGAGAAAGGAGCCAAAGGAGGAGACGGAAACCACCTGTCCAATTACCCCAGGAGATCAGGTCTATCTAAGGGTATTCAGAAGGAAATGGAATGAACCGAGAAGGGAAGGACCTTATAAAGTGACAGCAGCTACTTCGACGGCAGTCCAAGTGGAAGGAAGCAACACCTGGTATCATTTGAACCACTGCACAAGAGTTCCTAAAGAAAAACCAAGAACGGAAGAAAACAGATCGGAAACAAACGAGCAAAGTAGTCCGACAGTTGAAAACATCGAAGGGCAGAATGTGCCAGAAGTTGAACAAGACAATGAAAATAGTAATTCTGATAATATGCCTGGTCATCAGATGCTTGTCACAAGTTCCAGCTACCATCAGCACCACAACTCCAAATCCCATCGCTCAGACTGTCAACCACACTTCCCTACCATCAACTTTCCAACCCTCAAGAAAATTCATTAACAACTCCATCTTGAATACAACTGAACAAGAGTCGCTTGGAAAGCAACGAAGGAACATTGAAGAGAATAATGGCATATATGAAGGCAATACCAAACTAGATGTATTATGGGAAACAGCACAGAGTAATCAATGGTATGAATGGGCAACCTTCACAGCAACAGAACTGAAAAAGAAAGACTGCCTATTCTGTTCTAAGACACCCATGAGCCAAGTAATAGTAGTACCAAATCCATTTAGCTATGAACATTGTGCTGAATTCAACAAAGACTTTTGTCATTTGGAAAAAGACTTAAGACCTTTTTGTCCAGCCGAATGTCTAGGCTTCCTGAGCAGTGCTAAAAAACAGCCCTTCTTTCAATATATACCACGACTGAGAGCTAAATGCAAAAGTTTGAATGTACCTAAAATTATGAAAATGCAAATAGATATAGTGGAAATTCCGCTATGGTACACCATAGACTACAGCAAAGAATATGAATGCTTTGTCAAAACCACAGGGGTCATAAAGGTAGGACAATTTAAAGGAAAATGCAGTATCATTTGGAACTTAGATACAGAAACATTTCGAAATGTGGATGATCCAAAAGACTATCCTCTCACTCGAGCATCAGGAATAAGAAACGGTGAACAAATATACCCAGCTGAAACATGTGAAAATCAAACTATAGCATTACCCGAAACCGACAGGTATAAGGATCAAACTATAGCATTAGCAGACTTTTTTTGGATTTGTGGAAAAAGAAAACTTTTAGCTTCCCTACCCCTAGGGTGGACAGGAAAATGTACTAGAATACGATTAATACAAGAAATCCACATAATAGATTGGGATTCGGAATCCTCATTGGAGAAAAATAGCACACTTAATCACAGAGTTAAAAGAAATTATACACCAGATCCTAAAATATTTATTGATTCAATAGGCCAACCGAGAGGTGTACCAGATCAATTCAAAGCACGAGATGAAGTTAAATCAGGTTTTGAATCAATATTCATATGGATTTCACAAAATAAAAATACAGAATGGATAAATTACATATATTATAACCAACAAAGGTTCATTAATTTTACCAACGAAGCATTAATTTCTTTAGGAGAACAACTAGATGCAACCAGTAAAATGACATGGCAAAACAGACTAGCTCTTAATTGGATGCTCGCTGACAAAGGAGGTGTGTGTGTCCTATTTGGAGAACAATGCTGTACATATATCCCTAACAACACGGCACCAGAAGGTACATTTACAAAAGCCATGACCAAACTCAAAGAATTGCAGGTAGAGATGGCAACTAACGCTGGAAGAGATGAAAAGATGTGGGATTGGCTGGACTTAAAATTAGGATCATGGGGAGCATGGTTAGCAAAATTAGGGATACTTTTGGGAGTGATGATAGGCATGGGTGGATTATTATTTTGCTGTGTATTACCTTTATTGAAATCCCTAATTATCAAAGCCACAGTTAAGCAAATGGAAATGATAAAATATCCAGACGATGAGAAATTGAATAGGACTCAACAAGAATGTTATCAGGACTTGCTTTACAAGACAGTCTTAAGTTTGCAACTCATAGATGAGATTTCAAATACCTCTGATGAAGATTAGGAATGTATTTGTAATCGGAACCTTTGTATTATGTGTATTTTATTTTGGTTCATAATTTGCATGTTTTATTTCCTTTTATTCATTTTAACTTATATTTACCCTGTATGTTATACATATATACTACATAACTGTGACAACCACAGGCAAGGCTCAACCAATTGCACGCACATGCTTTAAACAAATGTAATCCTTTGTATGCTGTAAAATCAGGTGTTGGGATCTTTTACTCCTTTCTAGTCAAATGTGAAGGGAGATGTTTGGCCCTGACACCCCTCCAAAGTGCCGTGGCATGATTTAGGCCTTTGGTAACGAAACATAGTGACTTTGGTTAGTCACTGAGTAGTAGTAACTAAGAACCTGAATCATGAGACAGCACTATGGAGAAAGTGAGACGTAGAACGTCTCAAAGGGGGAATATGAAGTAGATTTTTTATAATCAATGTATTTTATAATTAAGTATCATCAATGTGACTATAGCCATTTATGAATCAAGTTTTTGACTATTATAACCGTGTATTGCCTGTGTTTGAGAAGGCCCACATTAGAAAAACATAGCCGTCTGGGAATGTGCAGACATAGCTTATCTGCCTTATCTGCACGTCCTGTTGTGACCTAAATGAAAGATATATGATGGGGCCCCTTCCCTGACTAAGTGGTGGCCCCCAGTCCGTTTCCTGATACCGGACTTGAGGAGAACCATATGTGTGAAATATATAGAACACGCCTATAAGAAAACACTATAAAAGAGCAATGCCAAAGAAAGACCCGACAGATTCTCCTGCAGGGTCTCTCATTCTTTGTTACTCTGGTAATAAAGTCTCATCTTCTGGCTTCAAAACCCCAAGACTTGTGTGATCTTTGAAAGCGGCAAAAGAAAATCCACCTCAAAAGTAACACAACCTCTGTTGACTCCAATAAGATACTTTTCAATGATTATTAATCCACCATTTTTTTATATATATATATTTGACAGGTCAATCAGACTGACAGAAGAAAAGAGACACAGGCCCAATAATGCTTTTTGTGCCTCTGACTGATCTCCACCAAATGAGATAATAGTGAAGAATCACAGCCTCTCAATCTAAGCTAAACATCACTTCATCACTCCTCTTGCTTCTTCTGTCTTCCCTCAGTGTCATCGCTTAACGGGGGGCATTTATTGAGACAAATTGTGGCTATTATTCACTTGTGCACCAATAGTAGGGCACCCAGCTTCTGTAATTAGGGGCTCTTCTGCAAAAATGGGTGGCACCCCACCTTCTCTAGGCCTTTCACAGCAGGCCAAACGAGAGGCTGTTTCAGGGCTATCTCCTAACAGCAGGGGGCCAAGAGAGCAGGGTGTGTGTGTGTGTGTGTGTGTGTGTGTGTGTGTGTGTGTGTGTGTGTGTGTGTGTGTGTGTGTGTGTGTGTGTGTGTGTGTGTGTGTTCACCGACCAGTGAGCCTCTAAATCAGTGAACTGGACCTGTTTCCACTTTGCAGAGGGAGATGAAGCATATTGATCCTAGTGACGCTTCCCAGCCTGATAGCCAGAACACCAAACACTCAAACACACACACAATGTCTTCAGGGTGGATGGGCATGGGTGGGCAAAGGATACAAAAGCTTGGGTTCACACTCCAAATAATCTCCCATAAGGCAAATATCTAGCCAAAAGGGTTTTCACTGTCTTAAGCAACTAGTCCTTTAAATGTCCCTCTACAGACAAGAATCATAAAGAAAGACCTCAAGAGCGAGACGGCAGTCATTTAGAAAGCAATGGCTTTCATTTTTATATTATTACAGCCATCAAAGACTCCCATATGAGACTACAGAGGTCAAACGTAACACCCACACAGAGAAAAATGCCATCATGATGATAGTCTCTGGTTGAGAATGACCTTGTTATGCATTGTCTACCAAACCCCTTCCACATGTACATCCCTAAGAAGATTTACATTTTTCTTAAGAAATGGTGCCTGCTTATGAAAATTTGTTATATTAATACATAGAACCTGGATTTGGCTGCTCTCTCTTTGCAAAGTCTTCAACTGTACAGTTTTGGAACAGTCCACAAGGGATTTAGTTCACTTCTAGAATAAAAAATTCCTGATAATTTATTCACTCCTTCATCTTCCAAGAAGTTCATGTCTTTCTTTCCTCAATCGAAAAGAAATTAAGGTTTTTGAGGAAAACGTTTCAGGATTTTTCTCCATATAGTGGACTTCAATGGGAGCCAATAGGTTGAAGGTCCAAATTGCTGTTTAAATGCAGCTTCAAAGGGCTCTACACAATCCCAGCCGAGGAATAAGGAAAAGAAATGAACATCATGAATGATGCAGGGTGAGTAAATTATCAGGAGATTTTAATTTTGGAAGTGAACTAATCCTTTAACGAGGGTTTAAATGAAAATCAATGAAGAAAATGCCTGCGAGACGGCACAGGTGTTATTTAAGTTTCATTTATATACTAGTTTTTTTTATATATTTTGAATTAGATTTTTTTTTATATATTTTCTGTTTTCGCTCTAATTTTAGTGAGTTTTGACAACTTTGTTGTAGGTTTTTTTTTGTCATTTTTATTAGTTTTGAAATATATCTATATAGTTTTTAATAATTATTTACTCATTTTATTTTTAGTTGTTTTTAGTATTTCAAGTTAAACTAAATTAATAATAATTAATAATTAAGAGCCAGGGGGTGAAAACTTTTTAAATTCGAAGATCAGGGTAAACTGAACTTATTTTGTCTTCTGGGAAACATGCAAGTATCTTCTGTAGGTTCTGAAGGGCTAATATGAAAAAAAAATATGATATTTAGGCAAAATAAAAAAAATGTGCACATATTTATTTGGTTCAAAAGTTTACACCCATGGCTCTTAATGCATTGTGTTTCCTTCTGAAGCTTCAGTGAGCGTTTGAACCTTCTGTAAAAAGATGGATCTCAAAATCATACAGTCATTGTTGGAAAGGGTTCAAATACACAAAAATGCTGAAAAAAACAATGAAATTGGTGGGACCTGAAGGATTTTTCTAAAGAACAGCAGGCAGTTTTACTGTTCAGGACAAACAAGGGACTCATGAACAACTATCACTAAACAAAAAAAAAAACAGCAGTGGATCATTCAGCTAACAACACAGTATTAAGAATCAAGTGTATGTAAACTTTTGAACAGGGTCATTTTTTAAATGCAACTGTTATTTTGTCTTGTGGACTTTTACGTGAAATATCTTATTCAGGTCAGTACTAATTAAAAAAATAACATGCATTTTGTATAATCCCTCATATTTTGGTAAAATAATTAACATTTTGCAGATTCTGCAAGATGCATGTAAACGTTTGACCCCGACTGTATGTAAAACTACGTATAAATAGCATTATTTTCTTTGGAACCATATTAGTTAAATGCTATTTATATTACTTAGTGCAAGTGGCAGATATATGAACCTCAATTTTGTAGTACATTATAAAACAGTATGCAATAATAACATATTGAGTGTAAATTATCATTTTTATTCGTAAATTAGTAAATGGATGCCACCGTATTGCGACAAAAAAGCCCTCTCTACACCTAGCACTAACCCTAACCGATAAAAACCCATGAGGCACTTTATTTTCCACTTTTAGATTATTTACTTCATTTTATTGAAAATAAAAGCCTTTCTGATCTGAAATGTGATGTAAAAAAAAAAAGGATAGCAAAAGTTTGGCAAAAGGCGAATTCGAACTCGGGTCAATCGCGTAATAAAGTCATTGCTATGTGCTTCTCTACCTACGCCACTAGAGCCGTTGTTTAGCAGGCATCTTTTGTAATGTTGTCTAGGCCAACTACACATTGGTGGGCTGCATAAAGACATTGTTGTGGTTAATAATAATACATGGCTCACTACTTTAACATCTTTCAGGGACTGAGGGTTCATCCTCAGATCTATTTATGACTCATAACAATAGTCTCTCATCACCTAAAGAGCTCTTACATTATGAGTTGATGAGGGCCTCTACTGTACCTGGCCGCCAGCGGAGGGTTATGGACATTGTTGATTAATAATTACATAACCACAGCTTGCCTTTCCTCCCACTCGATGAGACACATAATCATACATAATTACAGACATGGCTGTTCTTCCATCTGCCCTCACCAGTGGAGCAAAAGCCGCAGTGTGACACATAAAACACATGTTTGCAATAGTAATGATTATTTTGGAGCCAAATCACACCTTGAACTATTGGCATTATTGAATAATAAAGTAAATGTTTGGATATTTAACTCCTATTCCTACCATTCACATTAGATTACAAAAAAAAAAATGCCCAAACTGACAAAGTAGTACTTAGTACGGTTTATTTTTTAACCTCTAACGAAGATAACAAAGCTTTTGTTCTGATGCCCAAACAGCTCAATACTTCAAGTAAATTATAATGGTATGACATCAAAGCACAGACTGGAGGAAATACAGTAGAAAAGCGTCCCTATTTACAGTCATCCCTCTCATTACAGTCAAACCCGTAGAGTAGGTTTCCTCCCCGGTGAACAATTACCAGCGTGCCCCGTTCCTCCCTCTCTTGTGTGGGCTGCGAGACGGCACAGGAACACTTCGGTTCTGACCTTGACAAGCCACTCCACTCACGCAAAAAATGAAGAACTCTTATCTCCATGGCGATGAGAGCCCTCTCCCACCCCCGCGTGAGCAACGACTACCGCAGATGCCATCGACTTGATTCATAACTGCAAAATTGTCAAAAGATTTGTAATGTATAGCATAACAGCGTTTACACAAAGGCCATTTTTCAAGCATGGTCAGTTGTTGCACTGCATACGGTTCAAGATGAAGATGTCCCTTGTTGCGAGAGTGCGTCTTAATGCATGCAATTGGTTTACTGGTAATATAGTGCAAAGGTAGTTTATCCATTTAGATTAGCTGTCAGGTTTAACTCACTGTGATTTAATAAGCAGCTACTAATCTACTTACGGGGCAGCAAAGCATAGGTACTATATCAGATAAGGTTGGCACAGCAAAAGCTGTTAAAGGAATGGTTCACCCAAAAGTGAAAATTTGCTGTGAATTTACTCACCCTCAGGACGTCCATGATGTAGATGACTTTGGATCCTCCGCAGTAAATGGGTGCCGCCAGAATGAGAGATCGAGCACCGTTTATAAGTGAAAATAGTCTGTAACTGTTCTATAAACAAATATGTTGGGGGATTTTATTGTGAGAGGACAACAGGGGATGGACTTTTTCACTGGAGGAAGTGTTATTATGGATTATGAAGTGGTATTATAGCTTGAAGTGCAGCAGTTTAAAGTTAAAATGCCTTTGTGATGGTTTTGTTTCTTATAAACATGCAGCTTTTCACTTCACAAGACATTAACTGGAGTTGTATGGATTATTGTGATGTATTTACCAGCAGTTTGGACTTTTATTCTGATGGCACCCATTCACTGCAGAGGATTCACCAGTGATTTAATGCTAAATTTCTTTGAATAAATAAATCTTTGAATAAATAAATCTGATAAATAAACAAATTCAACTACATCTTGGATGGTTTGAGAGCAAGTAATTTTTTTGATGATATTAATTTTTGCGTCAACTATTTCCTTTACAGTTAGAGAGAAAACGTTATTTTTTTTAAAGGGAAAGTTCACCCAAAAATGAAAATTCTGTCATTAATTACTCACCCTTGTATCATTCCATCTTCTGAACACAAATTAAGATATTTTTGGTGAAATCCGAGAGCTTTCTGGCCCTGCATAGACAGCAATGCAACTGACACATTTAAGACCCAGAAAGGTAGTAAGGACATTGTTAAAACAGTCCATGTGACATCAATGAAACAGAAGAAATTGTTGAATTAAGTCATTATTTTTGTTTTCTTTGCACACAAAAAGTATTCTCGTAGCTTAATAACATTAAGGTTGAACCACTGATGTCACATGGACTATTTTAACAATATCCTGACTACCTTTCTGGGCCTTGAATGTGTCAGTTGCATTGCTGTCTATGCAGGGTCAGAAAGCTCTCAGATTTCATCAAAAATATTAAAAAATAGTTCAGCCAAAAGTGAATATTTGCTGTGAATTAATTGTTTGAGAAACTAAGTTTGTTTGCAATATATATGACTAGCGGTGGTGGCAGAGTGATCTGAAACGTTTAACATGAACGCGCTTGACGTCACATCCGCAGACAGCGCGCGAAAAATCCGACCCGACAGAAAATAGGAAAAATAGGATACAGGCTTATAGGTGCACCCACTGTGAGCTGACAAGGTGTCAGTATGCTCATCAGGAGATGTTTGAGTCATAAATGGTCAAATAAAAAGGCTATTGTTATGTTTATTTTGGGGGAAAAGTTACATATAGCCCCTTTAATAAATAATTTTAAGTTAGGGATTTTCAATAGACATTTTGACAAGGTTGACATTTTGACAAGGTTGACATTTTGACAAGGTTGCACTTATACCCTGTTTTAACTTTCTTTAAATATATATTTTTTTCACAATTCTGTTTTGTTTGAAGTCTGTCTGTATTTTCAGTGCATACTGTGAGAGGACTGAAGCATTTGCACGATGAACTCAAGGTGAGCTTTTGTTTTAATTTGAAAAGCTGATATTAGTCATTTTAATGTTTTATTTTATAAGGTCTACTGATTAAAAGAATTTTAAATGTCTTGCTATTTTCTGGGAAAGACACAAAGGATATATATCTGAACATACTAATGATGTTAAATCTCTGACGCCACTAAAACCTGCATTGAATTCATCTTATCTTATCATTTCCTTATTAAAAGTGGTCTATGGTATTTCTGTGGCACTATCCTTTCACCACACTGTCATCATGTTAACAGTTACTCATACGGTACTTCATGTAGTCATTAATAACTTTGACCTTTGGCATGACATTACTGGTTGTCACTGATGATCACATAACCTAACCAGGTTCAGTCAGGAACTTATTAATAAGTTCAGTGACCTCCTCGTGCATTTATAATGAGGATTATTAGCCCGTTTTTGAACATGATGGTTTCTATACCTTCTATTTCTAGTTGGTTATGTTTGTACCAATTCTACATGTGAACACATTTACATGAAAAACTAGATTATTATGCAGCGTGATGTATGTTTTGATAAATTTAATATACATTACTATTTAAAGGTTTGGGTTCAGTAAGATTTTATAAAAGGTCTTTAAAAGAAGTAATTAAAGCTGCATTCATTTGAGCAAAGATAAAATAAAAAGCATGTGTTGGGATAGTCATGCTTAAGTGAGGACAAATGTCCAGCATATATGACTCATGAAAGGGGTCGAGCCCACTGAAATCAATCACCTGAAAGCCAGCATACTACAGCATACAGTCAAGACATCAAAGAAGAGCACAGACTGCCATTAACTGGGACACAACTTACATGTGCAAATCTGTGAGAACTGAGAAATGAAGATGTTCATTTTCTGCATGTCAAAGCTAATTTTCTACATGGCAGCAAAGTTACACTATACCTTTAAAAAGTTTTAGGTAAGTACGTTTTTTGGGGGGTTTTTTTGTTTTGTTTTTAAAGAAATCAATCCTTCTGTTCAGCAATGATTCATCCAATCGATCAAAAGCGACAGAAATACATTGTTACAAAAATGTCTAGATAAAATGAATTCTGTTCTATTGTATAAAGAATTCTGTTTTCAACAACTGTTTTCAACATTTATATTATAAGAAATGTTTCTTAAGCACCAAATCAGCATAATGAAATAATTACTGAAGGATCGTGTAACAGTGAAGATTGTAGTAATGGGGGCTTGGCCATCACATGAATACATTACATTTACAATATATTTTTAAAAAAATCATTGTATATCACAAGACAAAGGGAGGGACAGGAGGCGGTGGATGGATGGAAAAGGGGCTGGCACAAAGGCAGGCAGACAATTCTGGTGGAGGTTCAGGAGAAAGACGGACACCTAGGAGGAGGACGACAGTCCAGGGTGGAGATGACGGAGGGAGGAACCAGGAAAGAGACAGGAGGAGACAAGGTGGATCAGATGGAGGGTGGAGCCAAGGGGAAGAAAGAAGGGGCTTGGAGCAGGAGGAGCCAGACGAGGCCCAGGACGCAGCCATGATGGCGACCTGGGGTGGAGCCAACAGAGGGAGTAAGGGCTGACGATTCTAGGAGGCCAACCGATGGTGGTGGTAGTGGAGCCCGAGGCAGAGACGGAAGCCAATGAGCCAGGGTGACGCAGAGGATCTGGAGGGCCAAGGCGGACAGAGGACCAAGGTGGAGCCGTAGGGAAGGAGGAGCCTGACAGAGCCTGAGGTATGAGGTGTAGCTAGAGGAGTGGAGTCCCGAGGTGGTGGCTGGTCGACAACTGACCATGGCAGAGCCGGAGGGATAAGGGAACCCATCGAAGCTGGTGGACTGATGTGCCGCGACGGAGAGGAGGGAGCTAGGGGCCATGGTGGAGACTCCAGGACTCAGGCTGGAGGTGACACGAGGGATGTCTGGCAGACCCGCGATGATCCCACCACACAGATGGTGGGCTGAGGGTGAGCAGAGGGGCTGCCGGTAGACAGCGGTGGTGATGGTGATGACTGGTTCAGAAGTGGTGGGAGAGGGAGGCTGGGCGGGAGTTTAGGATACCAAGGGGGCTTAGGGACAGTGTGTGCTGCCCATGCACACCACAAGGCCACTCCCAGTACCTGTAGCACCAGCGATAGGGGAACGACCTGGGTCCAGAGTGGAACTAGGGTTATCGTCCGCGATGACCACAGTGAGCTGTGATTTGCAGGACACCAGCACCCACGCAATGAAGGTGGCGAGGCTCTCTTGAGGACCGTCCCCAGACAACTGCGCTCGAGTGGCAGCATTAAGTCCAGAATGATAGAAGGGGCAGAGGCAGTTGGAAAGGGAAAAAACAAAGTCTTTAGTATGGTCCTTGAGAGGGACGAGAGAGCCTGCCAGAGCTGGTGGATTGATGGGCCACAGTGGAGGTAAAAGCCATGGTGGAGCCGCTGAGTCCAGGACTCAGAGGCGAAGCAAGGGATCCTCCAGCCATGACGCAAATGAAGACTGGCAGACCCGCGGTGATCCTACTGCACAGATGGTGGGCTGAGGGTGAGCAGAGGGGCTGACAAGAGGCAGCGGTGCCGATGGTGAGGACTGGTGCAGAGGTGGTGGGAGAGGGAGGCTGTGTAAGAGTTAAGGAGACTCAGGGGGCTTAGGGACAGTGTGTGCTTCCCACACACATCATAAGGCCATTCCCAGAACCAGGAGCACCAGCGATAGGAGAACGACATCCGTGATTGTTTTAGGATAAGATGACAGTTCAGGGCAAACAGACAGTTCAAACACAACCTCCATGGCCGTGATGGGACGGACAAAAGATGATGGAGGGAGAAGGCAAGGCATGTCCGCATATAAATCCAAGCTAGATTCCACTGAGTTTAGCTCAGCCATGGTGCAGTGGGCAGAGCTTCCCTCCATGCTCTCATTGTCCATGGCCTGCTCCCTTGTGGCGAGCACTGTTTCTGGCACATGCACCTGATCAAATGCTCTGAGAGGTTTGGGCTCCAGGATGATCTCTAGTTCTGCCGCACTCCTCTTTGTGGGCTGGGCTCTGGGTCCAGAGTGGGTCCATGGTGAGCTGTAATTTGCAGGACACCAGCACCCACTCAGTGAAGCCGCCAAGGCACTCTCTAGGACTGTCCCCAGATGACTGCGCTCAAGTGGCAACATTAAATCCAGCATGATAGAAGGAGCAGAGGCAGTTGTCCGGGTAGTGCGTGTAGTTGGCAAGGAACACAAAGTCTTTAGTATGGTCCTCGAGAAAGCGATCCCATTGCTCCAGCAGGAGGACGAGGATGGCAGGGTATTCCATAAAAAAGAGAAACTTTCAAAACGAAAAAACAAACACGGGGAAAGACAACACTAATGTGTGGTTCAAAACAACTTGCACAAGAAAGAAGATAAAGTTCAACAGTCTTTAATGGATCCACACAGAGGATAACACAGGGCAGGTAGGCAGAAGACATACGTGTAACAACAACAATACCAGACAAGGGAGCACAGAACAGACTACACTTTAAATACTGATGCAAATGAAGATAATTAACAAGACACACCTGAACGTAATGACACAATCAAACAGAAGGCAAAACTAGGTCACAGATCACATAGGGAATGAAAACACGACAAATAGTCCTGGGGTGTGACCAACAGTATTGACTTTACTGTATTTTTGATCAGAGAAATAAGAATAAACATTTCACCCAAAAATAAAAATTGTGTCATTAATTACTCATCATCATGCCTGTTCAAACCTGCAAGACATTCATTCATCTTTGGAACACAAATTAAGTCTGGTTCATCTTACCCCACTGCCAGTAATCACTGGACAGCAACTGCAAAACCATTCCATTTCTCTCATCAAGTATTTCAATAAAAGCCAATGGTTTAAATGAGAACCTTACTTACAAAGCACTGCGGCTCTCTCACTTCAGCTTTTTGGGAATTCAATTTGCTGGTTGCCTGCATTTTGGAAAGAGTCATACCTTGAATTGAGGCAAAAGGATTTTGGATATCTGTCCTGATGCTGCCTGTTAGAGCCAAACAGCTCTCACTTGATCAGTACTGAAACAAGCTATTAGATACAACCACTCTATCACAACATAAACAACGGACGAGCATCTGAATACTCATCACGCACATATTCAAACACAACTGGATTAGATTTTCAAATCAGATCTCTTCTGAATTGGTTTAACTCCAAGTCATAAAAGGGAGAATATTATATTAAACTACATGCAATGTAATGAAACGATGACTTTGATAGCAAAGCTACAATTCATCATAATCAAATACACCCTGGTTTTCTGATTTACATCTTTGAGCTCACAGCATGGAGAAAAAGCAATATCATACATCTGAAGTATTGATCTTTTTGAATCACAACTGAAACATCTTGCTGTGTTATGACTGAAACAACTTTTTTTTCTCAGAGATATAAAGGCAGACATGTTCATTATCACTGCTGTGATGAATAATACAGACACTATAAGCTATAAACCTCATTGAGGGTTTTACTATTCAGGCTAAAGTGTATTGAAGAGCTCGCAAATGTGTAAAAAATAAGAGGAACTCTGCTTACTAATGCAATACTAGTAGAACGCACCCCTTGAGGCTGATGAATCACAGAGAACATAACACCAGGCTGATCAATGGCCTTGTTTCAAGACTTGAGTCTGGTGATCGAAAAACAGCAGAACTCCTTCATATAATAAGCTAGAGAGAAGTCTCAGTCGGCCTTTGTGATGGATTCCTCATTAGATCAGTAGAGGCATACAAAGAGTTTACTTCATCAACAAAGACAGAGAGCCAATAAATCTGAGGCTCGGGAGACACTTATCCAATTACCATTGCAAGGGTCAAAACGTATTTGAGCCATTATATGACTGATCACTTTGTAGAAATTAATGAGCAATTAAGTATGATGATTATTTTAAAACTGTCTCTATTTAATGATGCTTATCTTAATGGTGCACTCAGTGATTTTTTGTTTCTGTTGTTTACGTTGCACATCATAGATTTCTACTGACTATATTAAGCCTAAACTGAATTCAATACTTCACACAAAGTTGTTATTCCAGACAATATTTATGCATATTTTATGCTATTTGTCTTGAAAACACGTTATTTTTGTATTATTTATAAACTATCATAGTATTTTGAACTACCTTTTATGTACGTTTTAGTGATTCTGTTACATATTTTTTATATTTCAATTATTAGTTTTTTTATTATTATTATTATTGTTAGCTTTTAGTAATTTTAGTACTGTAGCATAAACAAATTTATATGGAAGCCCGTTTCCTCCACTGAATAAAAAATGAAAAAAGGTCATTCACAAATTCTGACTTCTTTTCTCACATTTCTGATATAAACTCGCAATTGTGAGTTATAAAGTCTGAATTGCCAGACATAAACTCACAATTCTGCTAAATAAAATATGAAATTCTGACTTTTTTCTCAGAATTGTAAAATTTATATCTTGTAATTGTGACTATTTTTCCTCAGAATTTGAAATCTTGCAAGATCTTGCAATTCTGACTTTATAACTATCAGAATTCAGAAATAAACTGAAATAAAAAAGAAATAAAGTCTGAATGGCAAGATATAAACTCAAAATTATTTTACAAAACTTTTTTTTTCTTAGAACTGTGAGATATAAAGTCACAATTGCAAAAAAAACAATTATGAGCACTAAAGTCTGAATTGTGAGATAAACTCAAAATTCGGACTTTTTTCAGAATTCCAACTTTAATATCAAAAAATCTCACAAATCTGACTTTATAACTCGCAATTGTGAGTTTACATTTCAGAATTGTGGTATTTAAACTAAAAAAAGTCAGAATTACGAGAATAAACTCGCAAATCTAAGATATAAAGCCGCAGTTCTGAAGTTCTGAATTCTTATCTTGCATTTCTGACTTTATCGCAATTGTGAATTTACTTCTCATTATTCTGATCATGCAATTCTGAGAGAAAAAAAATGTCTGATTAAAAAAAAAAAACTATAATAATTTAAAGAAATCGCAATAACCTTTTTTTATTCAGTGGTGGAAACTGGCTTTTTCATTTACACTCAAAGGTTTTTATCTTGTAATTATATTATTTATTTCAATTACCAATAAATTTCTAATATATATATAAAGGAATAGTTAACCCAGAAATGAAAATTCTGTCATAAATTTACTCACTCTCATGTCATTCCAAACCTCTATGACCTGCATTGAACACAAAAGAAAAAAAAATATTTTTTGTCCCAAATCAATGGATTCCAGTGTTGTTTGATAAACCCCAACCCTATTGAAATTTGACAGCATAGCCACATCATATTTTAATAAAAGATCACAGCAAAAATTATTTTACAGAGTCTCTGACCGGCCGTCTGCAGAGTTATTCCATGGAGGTAGAGTCCCTTGTAAGCTGCAAAAGTGCGTTGTAATGCGCCTTGGCGAGTGTAATGCGGTTCTTAATGAGATTAATCCACAGGCTGAGAGAGACAGAAAAGAGGAACACCAGCATGATTTACAAGTCTTACAGGATCAATTAGCAGAGCTGCTTAAGCGGCCAATTGCTCAGCTGAGACAAAAACTGTGTCACAGAATTTAATGCGAAGCAATAAATCAGCAGGAGGCCGAATGATGGAGGGGCAGTGCAGTGTTTGAGGAAGGGAATGATGAACTATAATGCTGCTCCAACTTGGCAGACAAGGGTCATACCAGGAATTCAAATAAGACAACAGGAGAACTAATGCAGTCAAAAGTTATTCATTCGTTTTTGTTATATTAAATTAGAATACAGATCCATACATACAGTTAAGGTCAAAAGTTTACATACACCTTGCAGAATCTGCAAAATGCTAATTATTTTACCAAAAAAGAGGTATCATAGAAAATGCATGATATTTTTTATTTAGTACTGACCTGAATAAGAAAGTTGAATTTATAAAAATGACCCCATTCAAAAGTTTACATACACTTGATTCTTAACACTGTGTTTTTACCTGAATGATCCACAGCTGTGTTTTTTGTTGTTGTTTAGTGATAGTTGTCCTGAACAGTTAAACTGTCCGCTGTTCTTTCGAAAAATCCTTCAGGTCCCACAGATTCTTTGGTTTTTCAGCATTCTGTGTATTTGAACCCTTTCCAACAATAGCTGTTTGATGTTGAAATCCATCATTTCACACTGAGGACAACTGAGGGACTCATATGCAACTATTACAGAAGGCTTAAATGCTCACCGATGCTTCAGAAGGAAACACAATGCTTTAAGAGTTTTGAATTTTGAAGATTAGGTTAATTTTAACTTAGTTTGTCTTCTGGGGAACATGTAAGTATCTTGTGTAGCTTTTAAATGGCAGTACTAAATGAAAAAAATTATGATACAGGCAAAATAAAAAAAAATGTAGGCTACATATGTTCATTCTGTTCAAAAGTTTTCACCCCCGGCTTTTAAGGCATTGTGTTTCTGGGCAGTTTAACTGTTCAGGACATACAAGGGACCCATGAACTAAAAAAAAAAAAAAAAAAGCTGTGGATAATTTAGGGAACAACACAGTATTATGAATCAAGTGTCTCTTGTGGATTATTATGTAAACGTATTTCATGTGAAATATCTTCTTCAGGTCAGTACTAAATAAAAAAAAATTACATGCATTTTGTATGATCCCTCTTATTTTGGTTAAATAATTAACATTTTGCAGATTCTACAAGGTGTATGTAAACTTTTGACCTCAACTGTACCTTTAAAATATATATGTTAAATTTAAACAGAATATATTTGAGCTTTCTCAGTAGCCAGTTCCTTACTAGCTAACATTCTCTGGATTACAGCTCAGCACATTCTAGGCAATTTTATGCATCCTGGGATGTTTTTTAAACAATGTTGAATGAGTTCCCACACGTCTTGGCTGCTTTTTCATTATTATTCCATCTGTTCCATCCCATCCATTTAAAAAATAACAACACATAAGGTCATTTTTTATTCTGTCAAGTAGGCAGAATCAATCTAAAACTTTTGGCTTTCATTTAATCATAAAACTTTAAAAAAAAAAGTATATATTTTAAAATGCTACGGACATTTTAACTAGTATAAACAAATCTGGATGATCAAAAAAGATATAAACATAAGACGATATCAAATAATTAGGGAAACAAACAATGCTCTAACTTCACTTTCACAGTTAACAAACCCAAATAATCACAAAGTGATTTATAGTAGAATTATGAAGTTAGTAAGTTAGTAATTATGAGATTGCTCACCAAAAAAAATAAAATCTAAATCATCAACAAAAATTGTATGACTTATGTGGTACGTAAGAAGTACGTATTAAGATATTAATTCACCAACATTTTTCTAAAACCATTTGTGTTTCACAAAAGAAAGAAAGCCAAAAAGATTTGCAGCAACATGAGAAACTGTGTCTTTAAGGGTGACTGCCTTCCTTTGTCAGTCCTTGGCACAGCCAAAAGGGCAAACATTGAAAAACATGAACCAGTGTAGACAACTAGTGGGACGTCACCTGATGGCATGTCTGAAGCATCTGCCCTGTCCTGAACGGTAATGGCACATCCGTCTGCACAGTCCCAGATGCAGACCACAGTGAGCTGCAGATGCTCCTTTAGCCTCTAGTTATCATATGGAAATTGGCTGTGTGAACTCCATGCAGATAACTCACACTTGTGATCTGGCCGAGGACTAGCTGCATAATTCAAACCTTTCAGCACAAGCCAAGTACTTTCTGTTTCAGCTTTATCGATTTTGTGGCAGTGGGTTACTGTAGAGCCATTGAGTATATATGCCATATGCTGGATCTGAGTGCACGCTTGGGTTTTTAAATCTCTTTTGGACCAAGCGGGGGTCAGATGTGCTTCTTTTGACTGCTCATTAAATCTTCCACAACTCCATCTTTGCATGCATGTAATTTTGGCACCTAACAAGATCTTTGCTTGCAAAGTAGATAACAGACCAGTTCCTTCTTCAAATGTGACCCTGGACCGTACCAGTCTTAAAGGAGTAGTTCACTTTCAGAACAAAAATTTACAGATAATGTACTCACCCCCTTGTCATCCAAGATCCAAGTTTTTCGTTTTTCAGTCGTAAAAGAAATTATGTTTTTTGAGTAAAACATTTCAGGATTTCTCTCCATATAATGGACTTCTATGGTGCCTCCGAGTTTGAAATTCCAAAATGCAGCTTCAAAGCAGGGTTGCCAGGTTTTCACAACAAAACCTATCCAATTGCTAAAATCGCATTTCGAGGGGTAAAATACAAGTTTTTTGGTGGGGTTCCCTTGTAAAATTAGCATTACAGGGGCTAAATATTACGTTATTAGGGTTGTTTCAACCCGCAGACATGAAAAACAACCCGTGGCAACAGTGTTAAAGTAGCCCAATTCCGCAGGAAAACCGCGGACTTGGCAACACTGCTTTAAAGGGCTCTAAACGATCACAGCTGAGGAAAGAAGGGTCTTATGCTGCGTTCCAGGCAGGTTTTTAAGCTGGTAAATCACAACTTCAAATCACGACTCACGACTTTGTAGCGTTCCAGGCAAGTCACCCCAAACGGCCTGAGCGCATGTATTATTATTACATTATTATTAATTTGTTTGCAACGTTATATTGTCCTAAAGTCTATTTTTTCACCGTGTACCACTTGCATAAACACCGCACCCGTAGGTGCTGACATAGTTGTTTCGCGGGCTATGTCACGTCAGAACTCGTAACTGGGAGTACATCGATCTAGTACGAGTTCACGAGTGGGAAGTCACAGGTTCGACTGCCGTTCGGGTGCACTTTCACGGGTAGATGGTTGGAAAAACACGAGTAACGGGTTGCCTGGAACGCGGCATTATCTAGCAAAACGATGGGTTATTTTCTAAAAAAACATTACAATTTATATACTTTAAACCTCAAATGCTCATCTGGTCTAGCTCGGCAAGACAAGTGTTTGAGATTAAAAGGTATATAAGTTGTAAATCGTTGATCGTTTTGCTAGATAAGACCCTTCTTCCTCGGCTGGGATCATTTAGAGCCCTTTGAAGCTGCATTTAAACTGCATTTTGGAAGTTTAAACTCGGGGGCACCATAGAAGTCCACTATATGGAGAGAAATCCTGAAATGTTTTCCTCAAAAAACACCATTTCTTTACGAGTGAAGAAAGAAAGACATCTTGGATGACAAGGGGGTGAGTACATAATCTGAAAATTTTTGTTCTGAAAGTGAACTACTCAAGTAGCACTATTTGCAGCAATAACTAAAAAAAAAACATTGTATGGGTCAAAATTATACATTTTTACTTCAATCATTAGGATATCAAGTAAAGATCATGTTCTATGAAAATATTTAGTAATTTCCTACTGTAAATAAATCAAAACTTCATTTTTGATTGAATCGCGAACTAGTTCACAACGCTTTGCTTACAAGTTATTCAAGATACAGGTTTTTCAAAACCAACTACATGCTGACAGAATTATTGACAGAAAATGGCTGCGTCCAAAAGCTGAATACTGTTGAATTAATTGTGACCTTGGACCACAAAACCAGTCGTAAGTAGCATTTATGCCAAAATCATCAAAATTATCATTAGGATATTAAGTAAGGATGTCCCGTAAAGATATTTAGTAAATTTCCTACCAGAAATATATCAAAACGTAATTTTTGATTAATAATATGCATTGCTAAAAACTTCATTTGGACAACTTTAAAGGCAATTTTCTCTGTATTTAGATTTTTTTTGCACCCTCAGATTCCATATTCTCAAATGGTTGTATCTCAGCCAAATATAGTCCCATCCTAACAAACCATACATCAATGGGAAGCTTATTTATTCTTGCTGATGATATATAAATCCCAATTTCAAAAAATGTAACCTTATGACTGGTTTTGTGGTCCAGGGTCACATATTGTCCTGTCCTAATCCATACATCAATGGAAAATGTATTTAGTCTGAATTCAGTGTTAGCTTCAAAAGCCATCATTTGATCAATTTTAGTCAATGTATAGATGTATCTTGTCTTTAATATTCAATGCAACATCTTGGACCGTTCCATCTTTTCCCAGAACTCTCCACCACCTCCTCTTTGAACAAAGGTGATGTATTTTAGTCGGACCATTACTCTGTGCTCATCCTGCTGGGGCCTGTCCCTGCATGACGAGAGCATGATTGAGTTAAAGATGTTACAGAAGAGCCTCCAGGCCAGTACTTTCTCCTTTATTCCATCACTGCTGAAGATCCTTGGAAAACCCAAGAGTGCTAAACTAGTGACAGAATAAAGTAAACTTTCAGTATACAATATATATTTGTCTGTATTTAGCAGACTAGGGCACAGCCAAACTTGTAGTAAATTTATTCAATTAAACACAACGGATACATTTTTCTTCATTAGAGAAGCTCGTGCTTGGATGCTGAATTAAAAGCTTAACACTGTAATTATGCAGATAAATGTGAGACCTAAATTGAAGCCCTATCCTTGAATTCAAGTAGAGGATAATGGTCAACAGTTATGAACAATCAACAGTCTTATATTAAAAAACAATGAGTGGGCTTTTCACACCAGCATTCATTATTGCAACCTGTTGAAAGTGATTTTCTTTTCTTTTGTTATGGTTTTGACTGGAAAGTTTGAAACTGAATTTCCAGGTAATGAATAATTAAGATCGTAAGATGTTAAAATTTAGTAAAAGTGTATATGAACACACAGTAGCGGTAATTTGTTAAGCGATTTGTTTCAATGACTCACTTATATAGACAGAAACACTGCAAAAAAGGCATATCTTGCTTAGTATTTTTGTCTTGTTTCTAGTTAAAATATCAAAAAATTCTTAAATTAAGATGCATTTACTAGATAAGCAAAATGCACTTAATTTAGTTTCCCCCTGGAAACAAGTCAAATATTCTTAAATCAAGAGTATTTCACTTTTACTCCTCTGCCAGACAATTTTACTTATTTTAAGCAAACTGCTCTTAATTTAGTTTTTTCTCCTGGAAACAAGACTGAATATCTTATGTCATTTTGCTTATCTAGTAAATGCATCTTAATTTAAGAATTTTTTGATATTTTGAGTAGAAACAAGACAAAAATACTAAGTAAGATAACCCTTTTTTTTCAGTGAACTTGTCACCAGCTAATGGCGAAGTAAGAAATAATGTTTATTGATGATGTTTATTATTACTTAAAACAACAACAAAAAAATCATTAATTATTTTTATATTTATGGTAACACTTTACAATAAGGTTCATTAGTTAAACATTAGTTAATGTATTAACTAACATGAACTAACCATGAGCAATACATTAGTTACTGTATTTACTAACCTTCATTAACGTTAGTTAACGGAAATACAGTTGTTCATTGTTTGTTCATGTTAGTTCACGCTGCATTAACTAATGTTAACAAGATTTTAATAATGTATTAGTAAATGTTGAAATTAACATTAACAAAGATTAATAAATGCTGTATAAGTGCAGTTCATTATTAGTTCATGTTAACTAATGTGGTTAACTAATGTTAACTAATGAACCTTATTGTAAAGTGTTACCATATTTATTTGTATTTATCATAAAAATAATTCATGGTACTAAATAATATTTGCCTCTAAATTACACACCATATATTTCTATAAAATAATATTTTGTAATAATAACAACATTTAGGGGGGTAAAATAACATTTTCCCTTTAAAAAAGCATGTCTAAATAATTGAAATCATAAAACTTACAAAATTTAATAGCAATGTATTAAAGGTTTAACAAAAAATATGGTTTTAAGGCACTATGAGATTTTTTCTCAAATTCAAGTTTAATTTTTTTCTCAAATTCAGTTTTCCATTCATTTTTTGGATTGCATTTTAATGGTTGTATACAATTGTATTTTTTTTTTTTTTTTTTTTTTTTTTGAGAAATTCTGTGTGTATTCATATTTTTCTGGTAAATATATTCTGGTAAATAATTGTTTAATAATTATCCAGAAAAATAATATCTTAAAGGAACACTTCCCCAGAGTTAATAAGTTGATTTTTACCGTTTTGAAATCCATTCAGTCGTTCTCCTGTTCTGGCGATATCACTTTTATCACAGCTTAACATAGATCATTGAATCGTATTAGACCAATAGCATCGTGTTCAAAAATGACCAACGAGTTTTGGTAATTGTCCTGTTTAAAACTTGACTCTTCTGTAGTTATATCGTGTACTACTACTGGTAGAAAATGTAAAGCTGCGATTTTCTAGGCCGATAAGATTAGGAACTACACTCCCATTCCGGCGTAATAGTCAAGGAAGTTTGCTGCCATAACATGGCCGAAGCAGGCGCAGTAATATCACGCAGCACATCGCAAATAACTGCATGCACAGGGAGTGTGTCCAAATTCAGGGTCTACAACCTTCGGAGGACTCATCTGAAGGATGTTACGTCACAGCGCCGCGACGAAGGCTGTCCAAATTCGTAGGATCCTTCAAATGCGGCCCACAAATACGTCCTCCTTTTCCCCGAATTGGAAGGATGGGTCTGGTGGATCCTTTCCCGTCCTACCTATCCCATAATTCCTTTTGGCAGAGCGCTTCCGGAATTTTCAAATAATAGCGGACGAAGCGAGCGGTAGTAATGTTGTACGTTTAAAAAAAAACTGGCGTTTAAAAAAATATTTTTTTACAGCGGTTGTCTAGTTAGGCCTTTGGTTTTAGCGTCAAGCTTATTATTATTATTTTATTATGTTTATATGATAAAAAAAACACCTCTTTCGTAAACTAGCTTCTTTCTTACTGCCTGTGTGAATATCCCCTTGCACACAGCTAATTTCTTGTTAGTGATTGAAGCTGTTTTTAACGCTTTTAGGGACGAAAGAGCAGTTCTTTTGTTTTGTGCAGTACAGATAACCTTACTTCTTAGCGCTGTCACGGTTGCTAGGCGACCGAATATGAGCAACGGGTAGGGGAGGGAACTGAAAGAAGGGTAGGCTGTCCAAATTCACAGACACCTACTTCCAGGTTTTGTGGTCTTCGGAGGACCCCTCCTCCTTCAACCGGGTAGGAAGGATCCTAAGGAGGATGCAGACCCTGAATTTGGACACAGCCAGGGAGCGTTCCTCGTTGGAAGTTACCTAGCTGGGAACTAATTTCAGGCGCTGCGTGATATTACTGCACCTGCTGCGTCCATATTACGGCAGCAAACTTCCTTGACTATTACGCCGGAATGGAAGTGTAGTTCCTAATCTTATCAGCCTAGGAAATCGCAGCTTTACATTTTCCACCGGTCTTAGTACACGATATAACTACAGAAAAGTCCAATTTAAATAGAATAAATATCGAAACTCATTGGTCATTTTTGAACGCAATGCTATTGGTCTCATAGGATTCAATGATCTATGCTAAGCTATGCTAAAAGTGATATCGCCAGAACAGAAGAATGGTTGAATGGCTTTAAAAATGGTAAAACTCAACTTGTTAACTCGGGGAGTTGGAGAATGAGCCTATTTCCAAAAAAAGTGGAGTGTTCCTTTATTAATAATTATTATTAGTAGTAGTACTATCATTCCATTAATATGCATTCCACCTATTAACTTTATTTTGTCAAAATATTGCACCCTTTCCTGCTTATAGTCCTTCTCTATATGATTTAGCAGCTTCTGCACAGTTTTTCCGTGGTTTAGACAGCATAAATGAGCAGAACAACATATTTGGTAGTATATTAACCGTACAATCCATGCTGTTGTTTACATCTGAGTATCTGGATGACCAACCAAATTGTGACACAAGTGCAAACTCTCTGTCCAGAAGCGGGATTGGACACCCCTGATTTATATCAAGTGCCATAGAATCCCCAAGTTTCATACCATTCTAATAAAGTTAAAAAAAAAAAGTGTAAAGATTGAAAATGACCAAGTTCACGTACATGGCTTTTCTTGTTTTTCACATGCATCCATTTGCCTGAAACAAGAGCCTGCGAACCTGCAAAAAGCTCCTAACCAGCTCAAGGTCACTGTGTGTTTGAGTGGCAACGGTACAGTTGATCCAATGCTGCAGACTTCACAGCTGATTTCCACATTTATGTACACTGGCTAGCCATCGATCTCCAACACTATTAATTCACTCTTCAGCATCTCTGCTTCAATAAGAGCTGTCTGGATACTCTGTCTGCTCAAGATCCTTACTGACGAGAAATGCTGATGCACGAAAAAAAGTGAAGTTTTCGCACCCTCTATCCATTTATTTAATGTAAACTTCTGTTTTCATCTGTGGAAGGTGCCGAGAGAGATTTAAATTCAGGTCTTTGTTTTTCCATTTCATTCTCTGGCTAGGGGACGGCATAATAACCAGAGAGGTATGGGGGATTTCTCTCACTTTAAAGTACCACAGCATCGTGGCCCAAAGCCAGTCTTTTATTGCTCTTTCACTGTTGCCGTGGTAGCAGTCGTGTCCTGGAAGCTCAATCTTTTTCTTATCAGGTGCAGCTGTCAGACTTTTTCTTAAAAATGACCAAGAGAAAAAGAAATATCCCCAAGAAAGAGAGAGGTAACAGAGACCGCATGGATGCTACTCCTGAGGTGTCAATACTGTGACCTAGAATTAAGCGAGAGGCATTTGATAATGTTCAGCCGTTCCAACGGGAAGCACGGACACACATTCGCACTAGCGCAAGAACTTCGCAAGAGTGCTTGAAAGCTTCGGGGTGAAGCTCTGGTGTGTGAAAACGGCTAGGAAAGCTCAATTACTGAATGTTTAGTATATGGATAAACAAATTACGTACGGGCTTTTTGACAATATTGGTTATTTAGTTAAATTGATTTTATAATTTGATATTAAATTGGTTTTTACAGCGTTGCCTGAAAATTTGGCATTAAAAACAAGCAATTAAATAGCAACGTAAATGTTATTTAACAAATTCCACCGCACTTCACTACAGATGGCAGTTTCATTACATTCAGTTCTATTGAATGGCCTCAGTAGTCTCAGAATACATTAAAAGTGCATTGCTCAAATACATGCAAAAGAGAGAAAACTTTTGAGTATATTAAAAATGTATGAAACTATTGTAAACTGAAAAATATATATGTAAGACAGACAGAACTGTAAAGAAACTTATAGAACTTTAAATACTAATCATTGCTCTAATCTTCAAACAAAACCCTACATAAAGACAAAACAAAAAAAATCAAATCAAAAGATAAAACCATGTGATTGTTATTAATATTTATTATCAGGTTTCTGCTGATTTTATGATGGTAAAGACTTGATCAACTTCAGAACACTGTTCTTCCGAAAAATCCTTCAGGTCCCTCAAATTCTTTAGTTTTTCTGCATTTTTGTGTATTTGAACCCTTTCCAACAATGACTGTATGATATTGAGATCCATCTTTTCACACTGAGGACAACTGAGGGACTCATATGCAACTATTGCAGAAGGTTCAACACTTACTGATGCTTCAGAAGGAAACATGATACATTAAGAGCCAGGGGGTGAAAACATTTTAAATTTAAAGAGGTTAATTTTAACTTTTTTTTGTCCTTTGGGAAGCATTTAAATATATTCTGTAGCTTCTGAAGGCAGTACTAAATGAAAAAGATATTTAGGGAAATGTACACATCTTCATTCTGTTCAAAAGTTTTCACCCCTGGCTCTTAATGCATTGTTTTTCCTTCTGAGGCAACAGTGAGCGTTTGAAACTTCTGTAATTTAAATACAACAACAACAAAAAATCTATTCAAAAGATAAAACCCTACACAGAAAGACAAACAAAAACCTTTACCTGACAGTGTACAACAATTAACTCCTCCATGTTTGTGCCCTACATTAGACATCAACTTCATCAGAACTGTGTAAAAATGCACATAAAGTTAAGATTCAATTTAGCTCAATACTGCCCTCATGTGTTCCTCTCTAAACACTACATCAGGTAACATATAAATTAGTTAAATCAACCAAAATTGAATTTCTTTGTATTACCTCAATATAAAAAAACAAGTTCAATATTTTCCAAAACAGTTTATTATAAAATTACATAACTGATATTACGAAACCAAAACGTTGTAGATCAGTAAATCCGTTTAAATACCAAAGCTGTCACACTGTTGCCCGTCACACCACCGAACTGGAAACGGGGAGTGGGCAACTCTCGTACTAACTCAAACCCTGCAAGAAACATAATTATATTACAATCATTACAGTATTTGAAACATCATTTGTTAAAGAAATATGCTTGTGTGTTGAAATACCAGGTTTGAAGATCTGCAGCAGTTGCTCTTTGGTCCAGTTGCAGGAGGTGATGATAAAAAAGCCATCTGGTTGCATTACAGTTCTTAAAGAGTTCACATAGCGCTGTTTTGCCTCCTCTCTGCCCTCTGGGCTCAAACTAATGGCATCAAATGTGCCTTTATCTATACATACATCAAAACCCTTTAATTCTGTGCTGGGGTTCAGGAAATCCTCCACCTGAAGTTGCATGTAAAACACAAATAGAATTTTCTGTTCATTCGGTGTTCTTTTTTTTAAATGCACAATTAAATTATTTACTTCATTTATGCATGTTATAAACAAATAATTTCCATTACCTGAATTTTAACATTTTTTACACCTTCCTCTTCCAGAATATTTACGGTTAGCTCCACAGCAGTGTTGGAATAGTCAATTCCAGTGAGGTTTGAAAAACCATGCTTGGCCTTAAAGGATAATTCATGTGATTATTATTATTTATACTTGTTTATCAGGTTTCTGCAGGTTATATGATGGTAAAGACTTGAACAACTGCCCGCTGTTCATCAGAAACGATTTGGTTTTTCAGCATTTTTTTGTATTTGAATCCTTTTCCAACAATGTTGTATGATTTTGAGATCTATCTTTTCACACTGAGGACAACTGAGGGAATCATGTGCAACTATTACAGAAGGATCAAACGCTCACTGACGCTCCAGAAGGAAAAACAATGCATTAATTTAAAGATCGGGGTAAATTTTACTTATTTTGTCTTTTGGGAAGCGTTTAAATATATTCCGTAGCTTCTGAAGGTCAGTACTAAATGAAAAAATATATATATTTAAGCAAAATAAGAAAAAATTACACATCTTCATTCTGTTTAAAAGTTTTCACCCCCTGCTCTTAATGCATTGTGTTTCCTTCTGAAGCATCAGTGAGCATTTGAACCTTCTGTAATAGTTGCATATGAGTCCCTCAGTTGTCCTCAGTGTGAAACGATGGACCTCAATATCATTCAGTCATTGTTGGAAAGGATTCAAATACACAAAAATGCTGAAAAACCAAAGGTGAAGAACAGTGAACAGTTTAATTTGGTCAGGACAAACAAGGGACTCATGAACAACTATCACCAAAAAAATAAATAAAATACACACACACAGCTGTGGATCATTCAGGTAACAACACAGTATTAAGAATCAAGTGTAACTTTTGAACAGGGTCATTTTTATAAATTCAACTATTATTTTCTCTTGTGGACTGTATGTAAACATATTTTATGTGAAATTTCTTATTCAGGTCAGTACTAAAAAAAAAAATAACATGCATTTTGTATGATCCCTCTTATTTTGGCAAAATAATTAACATTTTGCAGATTCTGCAAGGACTTTTGACTTCAACTGTATGTATGAAAATATATGCAAATGCAGTAAATGCATTTAATGACATTAAACCCTATTTATGTTTTCATTTGTGTAAGGTTGAAGACCTGCAGAAACCCTGATTATTGTGATTTTAAGCATTTAAATGAATAGAATGACTGACTATAAAGTAAATAACTAAATGCAGAGATAGACTGAACTTTTGACTTACCAGTTCCACAAGCAACATCCCATTTCCAGTTCCAATGTCAAGTATGGCAGCATTTCCCGCTATATTTTGTGTTTCCATCCATCTGATCACTCTGTCCATGCTTTCCTCACCAAACCTAAAGGTTGACCACAGAAATACATTTTAAAACCTTCACACTGTTCTAAATTGCAGAACACAACTAATACACACCAGAAGATGCTGCTGCTTCAGAATCAGATTCAATCATATTAGAACAGACTTCATTTGAAGAACATCAGTATGAAAGACATTCATAAACAAGTATGTGATTTACCATATTTCTCCCACATCTCCAATATCTTTGTAAGTCTGCAGCTCTCTCTCATAAGCATCATCCCAGCTTCAAGGAAAACGGTGAATTAATAACAAGCACAAGTCAAAAGTCTGATTATATTGAAAGTAATCACTCAAAACAACCCTACTTTTTTATTTAACACATAAAGGTATAACATTTGTCAAGTAGCAGTTGCTAGGTAGATTATAGAATATTCTTGTGAGGTAACGTTACTGCAGAAGCGAAAAATCCATTTAACCCTGGTCGACAATGAATAGTAGGGCTAAGTCATTACGTAAAATCTCTTACTATTCCTTTGTTCCGAGTTTTGAAGGAGCAAAATCAGCATCTAATTCTGTACACTTCACCGGACTGTCTTCTGCCCCATGTGTGCTCACTGACGATTCCATCCTTTATGACGTCACATCAACATCCGCTGACGTCAGACAGAAGACGCCAATCGACATGCCACTTCAAAATAAAGGTTTTCAATACAGGTAAAGGCACAATTTTATTGCATATAAATAAATCAAAACAATGTGCGATAAAATAAAATAAAAAAATGTAAAATATTAAAATAAAAGTTGGCAAAAGGTGCACTTTGTGGTGCACAAAATTAGACACTGCAGGTGAATATGGTAAAAAAAAAATTAACTAATAGTTATCACCTCACTTACCCAGTTGATTG
>NC_133381.1:37703842-37824920 GCF_049309525.1 Garra rufa
CAACAAGTATGTAGATAAAAGTCTCTTATGCTCATCAGTGCTGCATTTATTTAATCAAAAATATAGAAAAAACTGTAATATTGCAAAATGTTATTACAATATAACATAATGGTTTCTATTGTAATATACTTAAAAATGTAATTTATTCCTGTGATGCAAAGCTGAATTTTGAATCAGCCATCTTAAGTGTCACATGATCCTTCAGAAATCATTCTAATATACTGATTTATTATTAGAATGATCTATATTGGATCTATATTGGATTATATATTGCAACAGTTGCCCTGCAAAGTATTTATTTAAAAATTGTGATATTTGTTCGTGATTCTTTGATGAATAAAAAGTTTAACAATGTAAGTATTTGCTATCACTTTTTATCAATTTAACACACCCTTGGTGAATAAAAGTATTCATTTCTTTCAAAAAAAAAAAAAAAAAAAAAGAAAATGAAGAAAAATTGACTTCAAACTTTTGACCGGTAGTGTATATATATATATCTTTTTTTTTTTTTTTTTTTTTAGGGTATTTTTTAGGGTTAATATTGTTCTTTAAATAACATGTAAGTGGGTAAGATGTCCACATCAAAAGAACTTTACAAAAGTGATTTTATGTTTTGGGAGAAAATTTTTTTGGTTGAAATAATGTTACATTGTCATACATTGCATGTAAAAATTCAAACAACATGCTTATTCTGACTTGTACATATTAACATATATTAATAAGGGAGCATATTCAATTTTATTTGTGTTTTAAATGAGTAAAAAATTCTTACTGACAAATAAGCAAAACCTAGAATAGTGGCCAATTTTTTTTAAATGTAGAATTACAGCTAATTAGTATTTGGGGTGAAAGTAATTTGTCTTATAATATGTCATAAATTGATTTTTGTTGAAAATATGCCTGACAAGATTGTTACACTGAATGACATTTTAGTGGGTGTCTACTGTAAATTAGGGAAACATGTAAGATATTTATATTTGCTCAGAAAAACTAAAACAAAAATGCAATTAAATTAAACAGAAAACAAAAAAAATGTTTTACGTGAATGTAAAAAATACATAAAATTGCCTTTTTTCGTCTTTGACCCAAGTATATAAATGTATAGCATTTTAAGGTTTTATTTATATTATTTAGAAATCGTCCAGTCAAACATTAAAAGATTTTTATTGCGAGCATATTTTACCTCAGCAGAGGGTTTGTTTATTCATGGGCAGGCTGATGTACAGTGCGTGCGCAAAGGATTGTGGGCTCGGCGCGTATGTTTCCATCATGGCGGCGTCAATTTCGGGATACACTTTTAGTTCTGTGTGTTATCACAGTGCCAACAGCAATTCCGACCATGTAAGTACTCTGTCACCTGACTTTGAGGGTAAATGTTTAAGGGCACGATCGCATGGCGAAACAACAAACAGCTTATTCAATCAAATCAGAATTAATTCATTTCCCGGTGTCATCTTCCTGGTGTGGCTTCAGATTGACTGTGTGTCAAAACCTAGTGAGCTGACTACCTAGACAGCCTTGATAACATTCAAACCTACGCTAGAATGATCAAAATTCCAAGTCGTTGGGATTTTGGTAGTATTTCATGGCATTTTTAGATATCATAAATCGAATAGAGCTGACTCAGTAACGTTACACCCCTCTAGTGATAAACAGAATGCTGTCTAGATAGGCAGCACAGTGGGTTTTGAGACACCGCCAGGGTGACAGCTAACAAACCTACAAGCCGTAAGGTTTTTCAAGCTTGACAGAAAGTGTCACCGCTGTTTCTTCACTGTATGATCGCTTGTTGTCATAAATGTACACCGCCCAGTAGCGTTCAGTGATTGAAATCTCGTCGATGTCGTCTTATACATGTCAAGATAGTCACATTAGCCGGCTGGCTAACTTGTTTGTCAGCAACAACTGTCAAATGCAAACTTGAATGATTAACAGACATATCAAATAACGTCTTCACAGATTGCTGAACATTTTTAGCCCCTTTATGTCATGTCCTCTAATGCAGTAGTTGAGGGATTAGGAAGTAGGTGATCAGCCACTGACCCTGCATGCTTTGCATAGCTGTTTTGAGCTGGTTAGTCAGGTGTTATGCTTAACCAGTTTTCATTCAGCTATAAATATATGACTGTTTTCTACTGATTTTCCTTATTGAATATTTAGATGACAACCTAGTTTTGATTTGAGCTTGTCTGTATGCATAGTGTTTATACAGTATGTTGCAGTAACCTACACTGCAAAAAATGCTTTTCTAGCCTTTTGTCTTGTTTCCAGCCAAAATATCTAAAAATTCTTAAATCAAGAAGGATTTTCTAGATAAGTAAAAATTATTTTCTTGATTTCAGGAAAAAAAAGTCAAAATTGCATTTTTGCTTGAAACGAACTAAATAATCTGCCAGTGGGGTAAGAAATAAGATTTTTTTTGCTTACCACATTGGCAGATTATTTTGCTTTTTCCTTAATTTTGACTTGTTTTTTCTGAAATCAAGAAAATAATTTTTACTTGTCTAGAAAATCCTTCTTGATTTAAGAATTTTTAGATATTTTGGCTGGAAACAAGACAAAAAGGTCTAAGCTAGAAAAGCATTTTTTGCGGTGTAATTTTAATTTAATTAGGGAAAAAACAGCATTTTCAGTGTGATCTCAAACTGAGCAAATAAATAGACAGGGATGTTGTGTTTCTGTTGTTCTCTCATTGCAGCTGTGTTTAGGAATTTATTGGTTTTCAGAAATATTCAGTGCACATTCATGTAATATAGTAAATTTTGCTATCCCATGAACATTAAAGGTGCAAATTATGTTTGATTAGTTTTTTTTAAATGCGCCAAATGTCTGTATTCTCCCTTAAATGCCATTTGGCCTGTTGCCGTAAAAAAAAAAAAAAAATGTAACCAATTTTTCAATATATGTGACCCTGGACCACAAAACCAGTCATAAGGTTAAATTTTACAAAACTGAGTTGTATACATCATATGAAAGCTCAATAAATAAGCTTTCTATTGATGCATGGTTTGTTAGGATAGGACAATATTTGGCCGAGATACATCTATTTGAAAATCTGGAATCTGAGGGTGGAAAAAAATCCAAATACTGAGAAAATCACCTTTAAAGTTCTCAAAATTAAGTTCTTACGAATGCATATTACTAATCAAAAATTACATTTTGATATATTTATAGTAGGAATTTTACAAAAAATCTTCATGGAACATGATCTTTACTTCATTTCCTAATGATTTTTGGCATAAAAGAAAAATCTATAATTTTGACCCATACTATGTATTTTTGGCTATTGCTACAAATATACCCCGGCGACTTAAGACTGGTTTTGTGGTCCAGGGTCACATATTATTTTTGTTATTAGTTTGTCAGTAACTAAAAACCAACATTTGGTCACAGACTAAATGACAAGTCAAAAGTTTACATACACTTTGCAGAATCTGCAAAATGCTAATTCTTTTATCAAAATAAGAGGGATCATACAAAATGCATGTTCTTTTTTTATTTAGTACTGACCGGAATACGATATTTCACATAAAAGACGTTTACATAAGAGAAAATAATAGTTGAATTCATAAAAATGACCCTGTTCAAAAGTTTAAATGCACTTCATTTTTAATACTGTGTTGTTCAAAGTCAAAGATGTGGCATCAAAAAATAATAATAGCAATGTTTACTTCATTTTTAAACAGTCGTGGGCTGTATTTTGTACCATTTGTTTAAAGTGTCTATTAACGTACAGTCATAATAACTTTGAATCTTGCACTGTCTTTGCCATTGAAGTGCCATTTTATGCCTATTTTAGGAGGGCTTCCTGCTGGGAGAAGTCAGGCAAGAGGAGACTTTAAGCATCAGTGACTCACACATCAGTAGCTCAGAATTCCTCAATGTAATAGGTAAAACCATGGTTGAATTTATTCTTTTTTCCCTAGACAACAGACAAAAGTTTTTAATGACCATTTTAGTTTGGGAAATCAAAACATGATTCATCCCATCCCACTGAAATCCTTGAAGGCTCAAATCACAGACATAACACGTCTCATAGTGAAGACGTGACGACCTTCCTGTGCGAGCAAAGAGACTTAATCAGTTCTAGATATGTCTGATGTAATCTATTCAGTCGCAACCATTCAAAGTTCTGTAGCAGGCTGTCCTGGTTGTCAATAACCTGATAAACCTGTGTTTTTCCAAGTTTGTGTCAGCCAGCATTTCTGATTAAGGCCTGAGAGATAAAGCCTCATGCATCAATGTTGATGTTTTTCACTCAGAAATGCTGGAAATAGCTTGTTTTCGACATTAAGAGATCATGTTTCTGAATTTGGCACTGCTCCCAGGACCCCTTCATCTCTGATCACTTTACAAAGAATTTCACAAAGAACTTCAACATCAAAAGTGGACCGGATAAATCTAATATTTGCAGTAAGATGAGTCATTATGAAGGTCATGTCGTCCTCTAGACAACCTTCAGATCATGATGGCTGAGGTTTAAGAGAGTACAGCCACAGTACATCTGCTAACATATTTTACTTTGTTTATTCCAAGGTTAATGTTGTCTTCTATGCATATTAATAATTACATTTGGACCTTTTGAGCAGTCACAGCATTCTTGCTTTACTCACATGCTGAATATGATTCATCACTCGCTTTCACTTGTTTTTCAGAGGTCCATAATCATGAACCTTGTGCACAACTGTTTAGGTAAGAACTTAAATGTTTATTATGTTATAATTATATGTTATAATAAAAATATAGACTATTATTTTAAAGTTTTGTGTTGGTAAGGTTTTGTTTTTGAAATATGTTATTATTAACAAATATATTTAATAATAGTTAATAAATTCTTAAAATGATTTAATAATTTAATAAAATATTGTATTATGTGTTGAAAAATATTTATTTATTTATCCAATCAAAAATTGTACATTCCAAAAAAAAGGTACATTACCAGTCAAAAGTTTCTGAACAGTAAGATTTTTCATGTTTTTTTTTTTAAAGAAGTCACTGTATTTATTTGATCCAAAGTACAGCCAAAATTTTGAAATATTTTTACTATTTAAAATAACAGTTTTCTATTTGGATATATTTTAAAATGTAATTTATTCCTGTCATTTTAAAGCTGAATTTTTAGCATCATTACTCCAATCACATGATCCTTCAGAAATCATTCTAATATTCTGATTCGCTGCTCAAAAAACATTTATTGTTATTATGTTAAAAACAGCTGAGTAGAATTTTTTCAGGTTTCTTTGATGAATAATAAGTTCAGAAAAACAGCATTTATTTGAGATAAAAAAAATTGTAACATCCTTGCTACATAAAAGTATTCATTTCTATACTTATGTTATACAGACTTTTGAATGGTATGGTGTATAATGAAAACAGAACAGACTTCTTTAAAAAAATCTTACTGTTTAAATACTTTTGAATGGTAGTCTAAAGCTGAATAAAAGTATTCATTTTATTCAGAAAAAAACCCTAAACCTTTGAAAGTGATATTCTGAATATCGTATCACTTCCTACTTGAAGTCTAAAAATCCCTCCTTGCAGCTTTTATGACTATGCAGGTAACGTCAATGAAGAAAATCTCAACAGAATCCTCAAGGACAGAAGAAAAGTAAGCAGTTATTATTAAATATGCATAAAAAACTTAAACAGAAAATTGAATAAATTATTAACAGGTACCTTGACAGATTCTTTGTCCTTTGAAGTTCGACCTTGTGTGTTTAATTCAGCCGACCCACTTCACAATGTCTCTTCTTGCTGAGCAGAATGTTATCGGCTGGTACCGGTTTAGAAGGAACACTCAACAGCAGATGTCATTCAGGGAGCAGGTGATCCATAAGCAGCTGACCCATATACTTGGCATCCCAGATCTGGTCTTCCTCCTCTTCAGCTTCATCTCCACAGCCAATAGTTCCACACATGCTTTGGAGTATGTGCTCTTCAGGCCCAGCAGAAAGTATGTACATGCTGGTATAATACATACTTATCAAAATAATTGCGTGGGGTAAAAGTTCTTTAAATATGATAAAGCCATGATTGTGTTTAACTGTTTAGACACTTGTCTCTTATGTTGTTATTTAATTTGTAACTGATATTGTGTTTATGAATATTTCTGTTGCATTATTTTTATATCTCAGCAGGTATAATCAGAGGATATCTCTAAGCATCCCAAACCTGGGCAACACCAGTCAACAGGAATATAAAGTTTCATCTGTGCCGAACACCTCCAAGAACTACGCTAGTGTCATTAAAGAACATGGGTGAGGCCACCTGACTGCAATGTTCAATGTTTCTCTTTAGCCGTGTTACAAAAGGCTGTTTAAGCTAATTATTGTGTTAATTTGTTTTTAAACTACCATTCAACAATTGAGGATTTTTCACGTTTTTGAAAGAAGCCTCTTATGTTCACATAGGCTGCATTTATTTAATAAAAAATATATAAAAACAGTGATATTGTTAAATAGTAAAACTGTTTGAATATATTTTAAGTTGTAATTTATTCCTTTTCAGCATCATTACTCCAGTCAGTGTCACATGATCCTTCAGAAATCATTCTAATATGCTGATTTGCTGCTCAAGAAACATTAATAATATCAGTGTGGATAACAGTTGTGCTGCTTGATATTTTTCTAGCAACCATGATACAGTTTTTCTTAATTTACTTAGAGTAGTTCACTTTCAAAACAAAAATTTACAGATAATGTACTCAATAATGACCCCTTGTCATACAAGATGTTCATGTCTTTCTTTCTTCAGTCGTAAAGAAGTTCCGTTTTTTGAGGAAAACATTTCAGGATTTCTCTCCATATAACGGACTTCTATGGTGCCCCCGAGTTTGAGCTTCCAAAATGCAGTTAAAATGCAGCTCTAAATGATCCCAGCCGAGGAAGAAGGGTCTTATCTAGCGAAACAATCGGTTATTTTCTAAAAACATTTACAATTTATATACTTTTTAATCTCTACACAGAGTACACACAGAGCTGAACAAGACGAGCATTTGAGGTTAAAACGTATATTAATTCTTTTTTTTTTTTTTTTTTTTTTTAGAAAATAACCCATCGTTTTGCTAGATAAGACCCTTTTTTCCTCGGCTGTGATTTTGAAGCTGCATTTTGGAAGCTCAAACTCGGGGGCACCATAGAAGTCCATTATATGGAGAGAAATCCTGAAATGTTTTCCTCAAAAACATAATTTCCTTACGACTGAAGAAAGCAAGACATGAACATCTTGGATGACAAGAGGGTGAGTACATTATCTGTACATTTTTGTTCTGAAAATGAACTACTCCTTTAATTGAAACTGCACAGCACTTAAAACATAAAGTTTAAACTTTTGCTGCAGTAAATACTTGAATAAGTGATGTAATTCCTTTTTAATTCATAGGACTGAGTTCTTCGATAAGGATGGGGTGATGAAAGACATTCGTGCTATTTTTCAAGTATACAGTGCCCTTCAAGAAAGAGTGCAGGTGAGTTACATGCTTCAAGGGAACCCTGGGCATTATGACATGTATGGCTTAATATAACGTAACTGATGTCTCTTACTGAAATATGTAGTAGAAAACCCATGAAAGATTTACATTGTTAAACACATCCACATCGTTTTATACATATTTTTGGGCTATGGGGGCACTCTTTCAGTAGATTTGGTCTACTAAAAGCCTCAAAGGCATCAGGGCTAAAGTGGAGAGAACAGCGACGTGGGTCTTTAGGAAGTTTCATTCATCCACCGGCATCTTCCCATTCTTTTCTCCTCTTCTTATCGCTAGGGAAGCAGCGAAGACTTGCATCACTTCAATGTATCAGTGTATGTATCAGTATTTTATTTTCCAAGTTGTGTTGTGGTAAAAATAGCAACAGGTAGCGCCAGTAGCTCATGATTAAAACCATTTCATTTCATTAAAATCATGGTGTCCCCCCCATAGTCCAAAATATGTATGAAACGATGTGGATTTTCACAAGGTTTCTGCTACATATTTCTGTAAGATACATAATTTATGTTATATTAAGCCATACAAGTCTTAATACCTGGGTTTCATTTTTAATTTTGGAAAGTTTTGAGCAAAACTTACTTGTTAGAACTAAATAAACATTATTAAAGTTATTTTTATAAGTACATTTGGTTTTGTACATAAGTATATAAGGCTTTGAAAATAACTATAATAAAATCAGTCACTGCTGGGGGGTTTTCCCCGATATATGCAGTTCTAAATTATCCAGGGATAGTTAACCCAAAAAAAGAAAATTTGAATTTGAATTGAAAATTAGAATGACTCGAGGGTGAGTAATAAATGCAGGGCTCGCAAAATTTCAAAATCTCTGGTAGCCCTTCGGGCAGGTACTCTTTAGATTTTGGTAGCACGAAAATGAAATTAACTAGGCCAAATTAAAAAAAAAAAAAAAAATTTAAATATAGAAAATCAGATAGGAGTCTTAAATGGCAATCAAAAATATTTTCAATACCCAAATTTCAAGAAAGGAATTTTATTTGACTATTTACAGGGTATCAGCATAATTTTAAAATATAAATTAAGGGCAATTTGTGACCCTTTTTAAGAGCTGCACAAGTAAAATAAACAGTATGAGTGGGGTTGGACAATGTACGGTAACATATTAAGCCATAAAATGACATGATTTACAGTTCAGATACAGGTTTTCCCAAAAACAAAAATTTTACTCCCATTAAAATGGATAAATCAAGTATATAATTTATTATGTTTATTTAAAACATAAATATTACTGTCTTAATTGTTTAGATTTTTAGAAGGCACATTAACTTCTCACATTTATCAGTCAGTTTTATCAGGCATTATAGGTAAAATGAAATGAAAATGGCAACGACACAATTCTGAGGACAGTCGATTCCCTTCAGATGCATTCATATAAAGACATCCGTGCAGCGTGCATATTTATTCAGTGACATCATTGCCTTTTGAAGTTTAATCCAGCCCTATTGCGCATTTTGTCTTTCTGTCCCTAACTGTAAGACCTCTTAAAATTATAATTAAGACTTTTCTTATATTATTTAACGTATTTAAAAAAATGTAAGGGCCTGCAGAAGCCCTCTCCTTTAAAATAAGGGCAGGCTGGTGAAACATTTTGGTAGCCCGACTGGAAAACACGTCCGGCTAGCGATTTTGCGAGCCCTGTAATGACGTAATTTTCATTTTTGGGCGAACTATCTTTTTAAGCATTTATCTGCTATTTCCGATGACGTTCCAATAATATCATGCATCCCTAATGAATTTTCTGCCATCCTGCAGGCGGTGTGTTCTGAAGTGGATCAAAGTGAACGAGTGAGGGAGAAAATCCAAGAAGAAGTGAACAAGCTTAAAGAGGAAATCGCTCTCAGGAAACGTAACAGCGCTGAGGAAGAGAGAAGTACATACTGATGACTCTATGCATTTGTTGCTTGTTCGACAAAAAAAGGAAACGATTTCTTCTAATACCTTCTCTATTTTCCTCGCAGGACTCCAAGAGGCGGCCGCTGTCACGCTTCCCGATAACTCTGCCTCAGCCCTTCCCGACTCTCCGCACTCTTCGCTGACTCGAGTCGTGCTCTCAGGTCCCCCGGTGGAGCCTAGTTTAGAGAGACCCGTGAACTCGTCATCTCCTCCGATCTACAGCACCACACTGCCTCCAGATTCACCAAGCGCTATACTGCTGCCGCGGCCCCAAGCCGTAGGTTCGCCCGGCCACCCCTCTCCAAGTCTGGGCCTGGGCAACGGAGACGGTTCGAGCTCGGATTCCCTGAACCGCCAGGCCACCGGCCAGGAAGATCAGGAGGATGACGACGATGACGAGGACAGTAGCGAGTACGAAAATTTAGTTAGCGAGCAATTGCAACCACCTTCCACAGCAGATACTGTTACATTAGGACGACCGGCTACCCTGTGGCCCGACGGAGACGCCCACAGCCCACCGGGCTCATAGTAGTTGAACAAACCAACGGGGATATTGATGAACGAACAGAACTAGGTGTGATCGTGAGGTCAGTGGTGTTCAGAACACAAACAAGCACTTGCCTTTTGTGAGTCATGACAATGTTGTACACGTTTAACAGCTCCGTGCAGGGGACGTCATCACGTTTTGACGGACTCCGAAGTGGAATGGAATGATATCCCCATCCGTGTGGATCGACAGGCCCCCTTTTCTCCGTTTCATGCTCTCCTCTCTGAGGTGCATCCTGCTTATCTCGGCGTCTGCTACTCACTGGAGTCGTTTGGTTCTTGCACCATTTACCTCTTGCACTGTTTTGCCTTCTTTTGATCTGCATTTGAATAGAAAAGCAAAGGGAATGATGTCTTTTTTTTGCGGCCTTCAAACACGTGTGAGCTTGTTCATCGTCTCGCTTCATAAATCTGAATGGACAGTAAAAAAATCACAGTTATAATAAGTGCTTAGGACTACGGCTGACACTTGAACAGTTCTTGTTCTAGAAAATGTATTTTATTTTTTGGTTTTATCAGTTGTATTTGATTTGATCGAGTAATATAATGGCCTATTCGAGATCAGTTGGTCAACGATTATAAAAGTTACTTTAATAAGGGGTGCTTGTATTTTCTATGACATATTGTAGATCACCACTAATTTCATTGGTTTCAATCAAACACATTTTTGTCCTAATGAATCAGTCGATTATCCTGTTATTTTCTGCTGCACTTCAAACTTTCACCGTTGAGCTTTAACTGAGTTTTCTGGTTGTAAGGAGCCAATCAGAAAGTGGAAGGGTCAAAATGCAGCATCATCGATCTCAGGATTCTTTTACAGTACCGGGACTGTTGCTTTCTCCCATCATCTTGTCCACATGCCTTTGTTCTTTAGTTTGAGAAGATGTGATTGCTCAAAGCAATACAGCGGTGGATCAGTTTAACGTGACAACACAAAATAAAGATTTCAGCCATATGCAGCAGATCTTTAAAGGTAAAAGCACAGTTTTGTCATCTGTTAGTGAATGTTTCGCTACATCTGATCAAACCAAAATGACCTTTTGCTCTCAAGTTTGCATGTGTGTGAATCTCAGAAAAACATGTCTGGGTCATTTTACCATTAACCATTAAATAATAATTTACCATAGTTCAGCCAGAAATGAAAACACTGTCATTACTTACTAAGCCTCATGTCTTTCTAATCTTGTAAGACTTTCGTTCGTCTTCGGAACACAAATTAAGATAATTTTGATGAAATCCAAGAGCTTTCTGACCCTTTATAGACAGCACACAACTGACAGGTTCAAGGTCCAGAAAAGTAGTAATTAGTACTAATTAGTAGTAATTTTAACAATGTCCTTACTACCTTTCGGGGCCTTGAATTTCAGATTTCATCGGAAATATCTTAATTTGTGGTCCGAATTTGAACAAAGGTTTTACGGGTTTGGTACGACATGAGGGTAAGTAATTAATGACAGAATTTTCACTTTTGGGTGAACTATCTCCTAAATAGCATGCATATAATGGTAAATGATAAATACCTTTATTTTATATTATTTAATAGTAAATTAGTTTAAAGTTATATATATATAACTATCTTTCACTTTTCTGTGTCATCATAGGCAGTATAACATACTGCCATGGTGTATAAATACTTGACAATTTAATTTTACTTTTTAAACAATTTTTGCAATAAAGTTTGGAGATTTAGTGGAAATTGATTTTACAATGTAAAAAATGCATAAACCTTGCAGAATCTGCAAAATGTTAATTATTTTACCAAAATGAAAGGGATCATACAAAATGCATGTTATTTTTTATTTAGTACTGACCTGAATAAGATACTTCACAACTATTGTAATAATATGTTTTTTAAACTATTATTATTATTATTATGTTATTGTTTTTTTGTTTAGTGATAGTTGTTCATGAGTCCCTTGTTTATCCTGAACAGTTAAACTGCCCGCTGTTCTTCAGAAAAATCCTTCAGGTCCCACAAATTTGGTTTTTCAGCATTTTTGTGTACCTTGTCCAACAATGTATGATCCATCTTTTCAAACTGAGGACAACTGAGGGACTCATGCAACTATTACAGAAGGTTCAAACACTCACTGATGCTCCAGAAGGAAAGACAATGCTTTAAGAGTGGGGGGTTGAAAACTTTTGGAATTTGAAGATCAGGGTAAATTTAACTTATTTTGTCTTTTGGGAAACATATACGTTTCTTCTGTGGCTTCTGCAGGGCAGTACTAAATGAAAAAAGAATGATATTTAGGCAAAATAAGACATGTACACATCCTCATTCTGTTCAAAAGTTTTCACCATCCAGCTCTTAATGCATTGTGTTTTCTTCTAAAGCATCAGTGAGTGTTTGAACCTTCTGTAATAGTTGCATATGAGTCCTTCAGTGTGCAAATATGGATCTCCAAATCATAGTCATTGTTGGAAAGCATTCAAATACACAAAAATGCTAAATAAAAAACTAATTTGTGTGACCCGGACAAACAAGTGACTCATGAACAATTATCACTAAAAAGAAAAAACGCTGTATTAAGAATCAAGTGTATGTAAACTTTCGAATGGGGTCATTTTATAAATTCAACTATTTACTCTTGTGGATGTACATGTCTTTTATGTGAAATATCTTATTTAGGTCAGTACTAAATGAAAAGAAAATGCATTTTGTAATAATTAACATTTTGCAGATTCTGCAAGGTATATATAGACTTGTGAAATATAACAGTAACACGTTCTTGTGAGATTCACCCATTCTGTGAACAATTTGGGCAAGCGACTTGAATCAGATTGATGAGCCGTCTGACATTTTTCACCCAAAGAATCCAAAATGTATTTCTTAGTTTTATCTCAGGATCTGACGCTCTGACATTTATTTTGGCAGAGGCTGAGAATGTCCCGTTTCATTCAGTATATTTCTCCAGTTCTGTGTAGGACAGAAAAATAACAAATGTTTGTTCCCTGGCATGAGTGTGAATGAGAGTACACTGACAGAGATGTTTTAGTCAGCTGTATCATGTTGCATTGACCGTCTGCTTTAAATGTTTCTCTGACTTCACGCGTAAAGCCAAAAACCACCACCACCCATGGTTTTCAACACGAATATGTAAGCGTTTAACTCAACAGTGACACTAAAGTGGAAAGATGCCACATTTAAACTTGACATGGGCTTGTTTGGACAACTCACAGCCAGTCCCTCAGAGCTTTAAAATGTTGTTTTATCATAACTAACATGTTCCTTAGAAAGCTCAGATGAACATTAATGCCATTTAAGGTGATAAAATATATATCTACGTATACACAATCTGATTTGGGTTTTTTTTTTCCAACACATATTTACTATTAATCTGAACATCTAAAAACAACTCAACTAATTAAGTGTCAGTCCTGCTGCCATATTGCCTTTTGCCCTTACAGAATAAATCCAAATGTGGCAGTGTGCCATTTTAATGGGGAAATTGCAATGATGTGATTGTCATTTTTATTGTCAGTTTAGTCAGCTGCAGGTCAGACGTGAGTGTTTCCCTGCAATCGAGCAGCTGTGAGTGATTAACATTGTTCCCATCAGAATTGGACTGAAGTCTTTTGTGTTTTACAAGCACAGGCTGTGTTTGGCAACTACTGCAAGCACCTGCTAACATTAACCGTTCCATCTTCTTCTGTCATAAATCTGTCAACGTGTTTACAAATATGAAGCAAATTCACAATTATAAAGTGGTAGCAGTGTTGTAGCAAACACATATGTGACCCTGGACCACAAAACCAGTCTTAAGTCGCTGGGGTTTATTTGTAGCAATAGCCAAAAATACATGGTATGGGTCAAAATTATTGATTTTTCTTTTATGTCAAAAATCATTAGGAAATTAAGTAAAGATCATGTTCCATGAAGATTTTTTGTAAAATTCCTACTGTAAACCTCCAAATGTAATTTTTGATTAGTAATATGCATTGTTAAGAACTTAATTTGGACAACTTTAAAGGTGATTTTCTCAGTATTTTGATTTTTTTGTACCCTTAGATTTCAGATTTTCGAATAGATGTATCTCGGCCAAATATTGTCCGATCCTAACAAACCATATATCAATAGAAAGCTTATTTATTGAGCTTTCATGTGATGTATATATCTCAGTTTTGTAAAATTTAACCTTATGACTGGTTTTGTGGTCCAGGGTCACATATTGTATTATTAATATCCTTTGGTGGCTAATTTGGCCATTCATTCTGTCAACAGAATTCACCCTCATGTTTTTTCTAAGACTTTGTTTTAATGTAAAAAAAGTTATCCTTTGTATACAATGAATGTGGATGGAGACTAGGTCCTGTCAAGCTCCATAATGGGCAGAAACATCATAAAAGTGCACTATATTCCAACTCTGAAGCCATATTTTGAGCATAATGTGCACTGCAAAAAAAAATTCTTACTTACATTTTTTGTCTTGTTTCCATCCAAAATATCTAAAAATTCCTAAATCAAGAAGGATTTTCTTTTAAAATAAAATTGTCTTGTTTTCAGAAAAAGCAAGTCAAAATTAAGTGGGTTTTTGCTTGAAATCTGCCAATGGTGTAAGAAAAATAATCTTGTTTTCTGTTTGAAACAAGATTATTATTCTCACCCCTGACCCCATAGCAGATTATTTTGCTTGTTTCAAGCAAAAACTCACTTAATTTTAACTTATTTTTTCTGAAAACAAGACAATTTTTACTTGTCTAGAATTTAAGAATTTTTAGATATTTTGGCTGGAAACAAGACAAAAATCTAAGTAAGAAAAGCATTTTTTGCAGTGTGGTGAACAGTTGTGGTCACCATTCACTCATTGTATGGAAAAGAGCAGCTTGATCATGACTACATAAGTCATACAGGTTTTCTAAAGGAAAATAAATTGACAGATTCTTTACTTTGAGGTGAACTATAATAGCCTCACTATAATATTAGGCACTTTTTCCCCTCAGACACTATCGTTATCTGTTAAATTATTACCCCCATTTGTCTACAGTCTGCCAAAATTGAACATGTGGGTTTTGCTAGCCTCAGATTTCACAAGACCTCCAAATGCAGCCAAAAATAACTATGATTTGTTACTGTTCACACAAGACAAAGTGAGTTTAACCATCGATTGTATTAGGTTGGAGAGCAAGAACAATTCCTTTATTATTGAATGTGACCGTTTTAAATTCTCACCTGTGAAAGCTTTCAGCCTCAGGTGGAACATTGGCTTCCTTCCAGAAATGTCGAATTCGATGTTGAGTTCGATCATATATAAGCTCAATGTTGTCTTCTTGAGGCTATTAGCTACACGACATAAACACGTAGGAATTGTGCCTAATAGTGTAAACAAATCGAATAAAGTGCAGTGCCGCTGTTGGATTGAGTTGTGTAGTTTATATCTTGATCCTGAAGGTGGCGCAGCTTATTCACAGGTCTGCAGTGGGTTGCCAAGTCCGCGGCTTTGACGCGGGATAATCTTCTAAATATGACGTATTGCATAAATTATATTTGATTTAAATGCCTGTATTTATTAAATATATAGTCTACTTGATTTCTAAGTAATAAGGAGCGTGTTTGCAGAAATGTATGACAAGGATCAAGAAGAATTGTTTCAAATAGCATCCAGACCAAAATATTGTGTAGCTGTCAGTCCTGAGGTAAGAAGATCGTATTTATAGAAACAAATGTTTGTGATTACTACAGTGATTTTATAAGTTAAAAGTTTAAATACACTTTTTGGCTAGTTTTAATTAGTTAATAAACTAGTTCCAAAGCTATATCTGGCAACCTTAATTGCAGGGGACATTTTAATTGCGCTCCACTGGTTGTTAAGTTAGCTTGAGAAAGCCAACTGACTGCTCTGCTATTTAAACTTCTTTTTATTCTTCTTCTGAGACTACAATAACTCTCAGAGCTTTAACTCTACAAACTCCAAACTCAGCCCAGATCTTCAGACTGACCTGCCCAAGTGTGCTATATCTAACTGATTGGACAAAATGACGATTAAAATTGGGAAAAATCCCATAGACTTTCATTGACGGAATGTTCAAATGAGCCAACACTATTCAAACTCCAACTGTCAAAACTCCCAGAATCCCTTGAGACACAATTTAGCTTCCCTTCTATGAACTATTTCTAATCCATTTAAACACAATCTCATTCAAACTAACTTGTTAATCATGCTATAACAACATGCTAGTAACATGCTAATCATGCTACAAACATGCTAGCAACATGTTAGTAATGTTAATCATGCTTTTAGTTCAATTATAGTTCATGCTAGCAACATACTAGTAACTTGATAAGCATGCTAGAAACGGTAACAAAATGCTAATCATGCTAGTAACATGCTAACAACATGTTAGTAACATGCTAATCATGTTAGAAACGTACTAGCAACATGTTAGTAACTATCATAACAACATGCAATTTGCTAATCATTCTAGAAACACGTTAGCAACATCCTAATCATACTAACACATTAGTAACATGCTAGAAACATGCTAGTAACTTGATAATCATGTTAACCATGCTTGAATCATTCTAGTAAATTGCTAATCGTGCTAGAAACATGTTAATCATGCTAACAGCATGCTAGTAACTCGTTAATAATGCTAACAACATGCTTAATACCTGTTGAAACATGTTAACATGCTAATCATGCTCACAACACGTTGGTAACATGCTAATCATATTAGCAACATGTTAGTAACTTGTTAATCATCATAACAACATGCAAGTAATTTGCTAATCATGCCAGAAAAATGCTAACTACATGCTAATCATACTAACAGTTATAAATCATGCTAGCAACATGCTAGTAATTTGCTAATGTTAACATGTTAGTAACGTGCTAATCATGCTATAATCATGCTAGCAACATGCTAACATGCTAGCAACATGTTAATCATTCTAACAATGATAGTAACATGCTAATCAAGCTAGAAATATGCTAGTAATTTGATAATCACTGTTAACGTTAATTAAATGATAATCATGCTAATAACATGTTAGTAACATGCTAATCATGCTTGTAACTTTCTAATAATGCAAAAAACATGTTAATCATGCTAACGACATGCTAGTAACATACTACTCAAGCTAGAAACATGCTAACAACATGCTAATGATAATAGCATGCTAATCATGTTAAAAACACATCAACAACATTCTAATCATGTTAGAAACATGTTAACAATGCTAATCATCCTAACAACACGTTAGTAACATGCTAATCCTGTTAGAAACATGCTAACAACTTGCTAGTAACTCGCTAATCATGCTAACAACATGCTAGTAACATGCTTATCATGTTCAAAACATGTTAGAAACATGTTAACATGCTAATCATGCTCACAACACGTTAGTAACATGCTAATCATGTTAACATGTTAGTAACATGATAATCATGCTAGCAACATGCTAATCATGCTTGTAACTTTCTAATAATGCTAAAAACATGTTAATCATGCTAACGACATGCTAGTAACATACTACTCAAGCTAAAAACATGCTAATGATAATAGCATGCTAATCATGTTAAAAACATGTCAACAACATTCTAATCATGTTAGAAACATGTTAACAATGCTAATCATCTTAACAACATGCTAGTAACTCGCTAATCATGCTAACAACATGCTAGTAACATGTTCAAAACATGTTAGAAACATGTTAACAATGCTAATCATCTTAACAACATGCTAGTAACTCGCTAGTAACTTAATCATGTTAACAACATGCTAGTAACTTAATCATCTTAACAACATGCTAGTAACTCGCTAATCATCTTAACATGCTAGTAACTCGCTAATCATCTTAACAACATGCTAGTAACTCGCTAATTATGTTAACAACATGCTAGTAACTTGTTAATCATCATAGCAACATGCAAGTAATTTGCTAATCATGCCAGAAAAATGCTAACTACATGCTAATCATACTAACAATGTTAGTAACATAATCATGCTAGAAATATGCTAACATGCTAATAATAATAGCGTGCTAATCATGTTAAAACACGTTAACAACATTCTAATGTTAGAAACGTTAACAATGCTAATCATGCTAGAAATATGCTAACAACATGCTAATAATAATAGCGTGCTAATCATGTTAAAACACGTTAACAACATTCTAATGTTAGAAACGTTAACAATGCTAATCATGCTAGAAATATGCTAACAACATGCTAATAACAATAACGTGCTAATCATGTTAAAACACGTTAACGACATTCTAATGTTTAAAACATTAACAATGCTAATCATGCTAGAAACATGCTAACAACATGCTAATAATAGCGTGCTAATCATGTTAAAACACGTTAACGTCATTCTAATGTTTAAAACGTTAACAATGCTAATCATGCTAGAAACATGCTAACAACATGCTAATAATAGCGTGCTAATCATATTAAAACACGTTAACATTCTAATGTTAGAAACGTTAACAACGCTAATCATGCTAGAAATATGCTAACAACATGCTAATAACAATAACGTGCTAATCATGTTAAAACACGTTAACGACATTCTAATGTTTAAAACGTTAACAATGCTAATCATGCTAGAAACATGCTAACAACATGCTAATAATAGCGTGCTAATCATGTTAAAACACGTTAACAACATTCTGTTAGAAACGTTAACAGTGCTAATCATGCTGACAAGTTAGTAAAATGCTAGTCGTGTTAGAAACATGCTAGCAACATGCTAATAACTTGTTTGTCATTGTAACAACAGGAAAGTAACTTGTTAATCATGCTAAAATAGGCTAATTACATGTTAAATTATACTAACAGTATGCTAGCAACATGATAATCATATGAACCCACTGTTAATCATGCTAGAAACACACTAGCAACATGCTAGTAACATAACATCCTATCTATCCATCATCTAACAATTTCTATCTGAAAGACTAGCCTCCAAAACATTCAAGCTTTAAAAGTACTAAAAACTTCAGTCTATTTCTGGTCAGACTTTCTCAATCCTACTTCAAAGTTTGCCTTTAACTTTTTTCAAATCCAGTTTAATTTAATGTGTGAAGAATAAATGTGACAGAAGAACAACATCAGGCAGACGTCATTTGTCAAAATCATTTATTTACTATAATACATAGCAGATGATGTTAAAATATTTAGTTTGTACATCATATGAGGCAGTCATATGAACATAAGGTTGCTCTTTTTTTTTTTAAACTACACTAAATGGGATCCTAGCAGCTGCACACTTACCCCATTGAGCCCTTTCCTCCGTTTTAGTGAGTCAATTGAGAGAAATCTTGTCATTTTTGGTTCCCATCCATTCACATACAAGCTCCCGCATCACAACTAAACACCTCAGAGTTGTGCTGTATTCCACACAAAGACTGCAAGCTTTCTAAACAGCATCTGTTACAGTGGAACAAAATTCAGTACCATCTAATAAAAAACAAAAAAGGTTTATTTATATAGGGAATTAAGTACAGTCAATGGATCTAACCCCAAATTTTAATACATCATACCACAAAGAAATCTGATTATAGGTTTTACAAGATTATACAGAGCTCCAGTACCCAATGATTTTTGTTTCGCCAGCCAAACGATGCTGACATATGTATATATATCTATATATATCGTGTATATATATAGATATTTATATTTTCCTATTGTAGGGAAACAAAGCCAAAATATGAGTCGAACTATGGCATGACACAAACGAACAAATATAACAATTTTACCCCAGTTTAATGTTCCCTCAAACAAGTTAAGATTAAAAAAAACAAAACAAAACAATGGTTTTGCATAAAAACAGTTAAGCATTCACTCTTTCAGTTATTACAAGTGGCAAAGAACATGCAAATTCAGCTTAAGAAATGAATCAACAGAACCATAGAAATTTCGAAGGTGGTCTGCGGAAACGAAACGAACGAACATGAAACGAGACGGAGATGACCGGGCCACTTCCGAAGCCTGGATCTCTGAGATGTGCCAAATGGTTGCAGTGGGCTGTTTCCCTTTCTGTGGTTTCCAGAGTACGAGGGGCTCCCGGTTCAAAGTCTGTAGGACAAAGTGCATCCTAGGCAGGTGCCCCTGATTTTATAAACTCATATTAGTTCAATCCCATACGCCTTTGGGATACCACCACCCCAACAACGACAACTGCTGTCTTTAAGATAAAAATATCCTAAAAATATATCTTTAGTCCATTGGAAAATGAAAAGGGGACAAACACAAGCAGAAAATAAAAAAAAGGCACATTTTGCCATAGTGGCAAGCCGTGCATTGGTGTTGGTTTTAGTGAGTGATTGGAGACAGCTCCATTGTCTTTCAAAACAAGAAAAAAAACGTTTTATAAATATATCTTCCTTATGTTTAGCATGTTTGTAATTAGTCAATGTGCACATTTGCCATGTCAAATTAACATTGACACTTTCTTTACAATTTTTCTTTACAGTTCTCTCATTCAGACTGGCTGAGGAACAGAAAAGGGCAAAATTAAAACAAGAAAAGAAAATGGAACACGGGAGGTCTTATGCAAGTCACATCTTCCTTTGTTTTAAGAGGCTTATACGCAAACGTACGAGCCGAATGCGAGTAGGAGGTCTATATGAGGGGTTCGGGGGGCAGCGGGTGCTGGATCTGCTGCGGTTGGAGGGGAGGAGGGAGCTGCAGGGCCAGTAGGGACTCTAAGCCGTGGCCGTGCGGAGGAGGCGTCCCCTCAGCGCTGGAGGGCTCTGTGATTTCGCCGCCGTAGAAGAAATACTGGCACTGCTGGATGAAGGTCTCGATGACCGACTGGTTGAGTTTGGTGGTGGACAGCGTGTCCTTGTTCTCGAAATCAGGCCTCATGAGAGTAGGCCAGAAACAGATGGATAGATTGTCGGCCGTCATCAATGTGGTCTTACTATGCTGACTTACCCTGGGGGAGAAGAGAGAAATTCCTTTAGAATTTAAAAAAAGTAGTAAAATATTTAAAAGATAACTCCACTTTTTTTTAGAAATAGGCTCACTCTCCAACTCCCCCCGAGTTAATAAGTTGAGTTTTACCGTTTTGAAATCCATTCAGCCGTTCTCCTGTTCTGGCGATATCACTTTTAGCATAGCTTAGCATAGATCATTGAATCCTATGAGAGCAATAGCAACGCGTTCAAAAATGACCAACGAGTTTCGATATGTGTCCTATTTAAAACTTGACTCTTCTGCAGTTATATCGTGTATTAAGACCAGCGGAAAATGTAAAGCTGCGATTTTCTAGGCTGATAAGATTAGGAACTACACTCCCATTCCAGCGTAATAGTCAAGGAAGTTTGCTGCCGTAATGTGGCCAAAGCAGGCGCAGTAATATCACGTAGCGCCTGAAATTAGTTCCCAGCTAGGTTAGCATTTCCACATGTGCTGTGTGATAATACCGCGCCTGCTTTGTCCATGTTAGTACACGATATAACTACAGAAGAGTCAAGTTTTAAATAGGACAAATATGGAAACTCGTTGGTCATTTTTGAACGCGATGCTATATTGGTCTAATAGGATTCAATGATCTATGCTAAGCTATGCTAAAAGCGATATCGCCAGAACAGGAGAACGGCTAATGGATTTCAAAACGGTAAAACTCAACTTATTAACTCGGGGGGAGTTGGAGAATGAGCCTATTTCCAAAAAAAGTGGAGTGTTCCTTTAAGGCTGGGAATTAAGTAGGGCTGTCAGTAATGATTATTTTGGTAATCGAGAATCAGATCTCTTTTTTTGTGGTAACAAAAACAGACATAAGCGAACAATAGAATTTTAGAATGACGTGAAATACATATATACAAAAAAAAGCTGAAAACATATTCCTCAAATGAAAGATAGAAACTAAAGTCTCAATCTAAATAATGATTCACAAATCATGATTTACTTCAAACTGTGTATTGAAAATCTTTCAAATTCAATTTGAATGATTCATAAACCCATTCCGATCTAAATGAAATGATTTGGGATCCATGCTCTAAAGTCCCGATCTGAATAATGATTTGCAAATGATTCACAAAGCTGTTCCACTCTAAATCAAAAGATTCTCGATACACGACATGGGGTCCCGAATTATCAGAATCATTTGATCGGAAAATATGATTCGTGATACGCAAGGTTCCAAATTATTTGCGATCCACTTTCTTAAGTCCTGATCTGAATAATGATTTGTGAACCACCATTTTTATATCAGGACTTGGAACGTGCATCGCAGACCATTTGATTTAGATCGGGACTTCAAATCACATATCACCAATCATTTGATTTGAATCATTCAATTTGCAAAATTATTCACAACCACTACCGATCTAAATCAAGATCAGGACTTCAAATTGCATATTGAGAATCATTTGATTTGAATCATTTAATTTGCGAAATGATTCATGCACATGTTTCGATTAAATCAAACGATTTGCGATCCTTGCTCTAAAGTCCTGATCTGCATAACAATTCAAGAACCATCAATCATTTCATAACCGCAAACCATTTGATTTAGATCAGACTTCAAATCGTGTATCCTGAATAATTTGATTTAAATCAATCAATTCACAAAATGATTCATAAACTCGTTTTGATCTAAATAAAATGATTCGTGATACGCAATCTAAGGTCCCGATCTGAAACAAATTAACTTGCGATACGCAAAATTCTGATCTAAATCAAATGACTTGCAATCCATGCTCTGAAGTCTGATCTGAATAAAGATTTGCAAACCATCATTTCATATCAGGACTTGAAGCATGGATCATGAATCATTTGATTTAAATAATTCAATTCACGAAATGATTCACAGACCGATTTCGATCTAAATTAAATTATTCAAGATACACGTTGTGAAGTTCTGATCTGAAAGAAATGATTCGCAAAACGCAGTCCTTATATAAATCAGATGATTCAAAATCCATGCTCTGAAGTCCGATCTGAATAAAGATTTGCAAACCATCATTTCATATCAGGACTTGAAGCATGGATCATGAATCATTTGATTTAAATAATTCAATTCACGAAATGATTCACAGACCGATTCCGATCTAAATTAAATTATTCAAGATACACGTTGTGAAGTTCTGATCTGAAAGAAATGATTCGCAAAATGCAAAGTCCTTATATAAATCAGATGATTCAAAATCCATGCTCTGAAGTCCGATCTGAATAAAGATTTGCAAACCATTTCATATCAGGACTTGGAGCAAGAATCGCAAATCATTTGATTAAGATCGCGACTTCAAATCGCAAATCACAAATCATTTGATTTGAATCATTCAATTCGTGAAATGATTCACGAACCCGTTCTGAACTAAATCAAATTATTTGTGATGTGTGAAGTTCCAATACAAATCAAATGATTCGCAATATGCAATATGAAGTTTTGATCAGAAACATACCATTTGTGATGTGCAATCCAATCGAAAGTGGATCATTTTGCGACGCAATGGTTTAATTGTTTCAGAGTTTGAAAAGCTCCTTTTCACTCATCACTATGTGCTTTTTAAAATCATTACAAGCAATGCTAAATTAAAAAATGAATGGCTCTTGCAATTTGATCAGGCTTTCGCTAGTGAATCAGTTGAAATTAATGATCAAAGTCCAGAGTTTAAATCAATCTAAACAGTTCCAGCATAAATTACTCAATTGATGTTTGTGTGGAGCAGCATTTACTGTAAACAGAGCAACTCAAATCCCATGTGTATAATTAAAGCGCATAGAATTTACAATAGCACAAATGTGACCCTGGACCACAAAACCAGTCTTAAGTCGCTGGGGTATATTTGTAGCAATAGCCAAAAATACATTGCATGGGTCAAAATTATTGATTTTTCTTTTATGCCAAAAATCATTAAGAAATTAAGTAAAGTTCATGTTCCATGAAGATTTTTTGTAAAATTCCTACTGTAAACATATCAAAATGTAATTTTTGATTTGTAATATGCATTGTTAAGAACCTAATTTGGACAACTTTAAAGGTGATTTTCTCAGTCTTTTTGATTTTTTTGCATCCTCAGATTTCTGATTTCAAATAGATGTATCTCGGCCAAATATTGTCCTATCCTAACAAACCATACATCAATAGAAAGCTTATTTATTGAGCTTTCATATGATGTATACATCTCAGTTTTGTCAAATTTAACCTTATGACTGGTTTTGTGGTCCAGGGTCACAAATATGCTTTATTATGATTTTTAATTGGTTTTAAAATTTTGTGCTTTTCATGGATTTTCGTCAGTGCCACTTCTGTATTTTGCCGTGTAAGTTTTATTTTTTAATAATCCAGACAACCCAGTACTTCAATTCAATCGAGGAACTGTGACAGCCCTAGAATCAACCTCTTTATAAACAAAGATGACTGGGATACATGTTAACATTTGTTCTGTTTTAGATTTTTTTCAAAAGTTGGGGAAGCCAATGATTTACCTGTTTAGGTGAGTGATGACATATTTGAAAACTTCATAGTTCACAGGTGGAAATTTTCTGACGATTTCCTTCAGCACCTGCAGTCTCTCGTAATGATCTACAATTTCTGGAGGAAGACACATTTAACAAACTCATTAGACAGAGAAGTGAGACTTTGATGCATTTATATACCTCCTGAATAATACCTTATGGTTATTTTGTGATAATAACTGGCTATCTGTACATTATTCTGTTTATTACACAGTTTATTATGTGAAAAAGAATGATGGAAAAGACATTAAACTAGCGATACATCATAATTTCCCTTATTTTATGCTTATTTACAACCCAATATATCTTACACAAAAATATTACCAAAATTGACCAATCAGAATCAAGTATTCAGAGAGATAAGCAATCAGTGGGCATAATTTCAACAAGAACTGAATATTTAAAATTAATAAGCACATAATAAAAAAAGCATTTTATCTTTTCCAGCGGAAAGACAATTAGTGAGATTTGCATTTGTGTCTTAAACATAATCAAAAAGGGCTTTTTGTATAAGATACGGCACGCTACAACCGCCTGGCCGAGAACTTGCGAGGCGGGGGAAGATACAGCAGAAATATCAGCACGTTCAAAAAGAACAGCATCCCAGCACTTAATGTCATTTATCTACAGCAGTGTGGATCAGAAATAATGAGAAGTACATCACAGGGGGCCCTGGATTAGATTCAGCACTCGGAAGCATCAAACGGAAATGCAGATGCATTTAAATGACTTCTCAGCTACCTTGGGCTGGGATTAGACGGTGTGGTGATGGGATTAATATTGAACGTAGTTGAAAGAAGAAACCGGGTACACAGAGAAAAAAAAAACTTGACTCAGGCTGTTGAAATGGTGAAGTAACACGGGCAGGTTGATACTTGTTCTCATAGTTGTGGCAGACACTTCCTGTCTTTCTTGAAGTCGCAACTTGTGCTGATGCAACGGATGAACACTGTGTCACTTAACCTGCCTCGCCACACTGCAGCCCACCTGCTGCTTGTGAAGACTGAAGTTTGAACGAGAGGCTGGGGTCAGAGCTAGTGTCAGACACATGATTGGACAGCTTACACCTTCTATCACTGGCAATAAAATTGCCAACACAGATCTTAAGCCATTTTGCTACATTTTGTCAATCCTTACTTATAAAATATTTGTTTGTTTATAATTTAGTCTTTTTTAAACAATCTACTAGGGCTGCCCTCGACTAAAGATTTTTCTGGTCGACTAGTAGTCATTCATTTTAAGCATTAGTCAACTATTAGTCATGTTTATTAATAAACCATATAAATCATAATAATGAGCCTTTAATTGCCTACATAGCATAATAAGCACCAAAAAAAGGTTGCCAAAGCACACTGGCAGATATAATTATTATGAATGTGTCAGGGAAAAACAGCAAGGAGACTGCATTAACGTTTTAATCATTTATTGATAAACTAAAGCTTTCTTTGTTTTTGGCTTAAGAGATGCAGTTGGCGACACTGAATCATCTCCGCAGTAGTGATGCGCCTGTATGCGTGTTTCATAAAGATTACATAATCTGAGAATATTTGTTTTCTTATTGAATTGGTTAATTTAAAAGTAGACATTTCAATCTCTATAGATATATTTTCATGCCTTTAAAGGAGAACTCCGGTGCGATTTTGACCTGAAGTGTATTGAATCATGATACCGAGTGTAAACGTACCTTGCATATCTCATCTCGGTTTGTGTCCAGCTGTCCGAAATCTGGGGTCAGTTAGCCGATGCTCACAACAGGTTGTCAGTGAGAGTCAACAGGGCATCGGAATAGCCATGTAAATAAATCACTGTTTTACGCGATTTACGAGGCACAAAGTAGCTCCACACTTCATTGGTAGACTTCCAAGGGCCCTGACATTTAAAACAAGACATTGAGAACTCAGAAAAAGCACCGGTATTTTATTTACAAGTAGATTTATACAGACATTTTCCACCAGGAACAGACCGGTCGCCGCCATCTTAAATGTAGTCACGATAAGTCGAGTGTCGAGCACGAAGGAAACTACAACCTGATACATTGATAACCTGATAAATTCCTTGGTGCTCGACACTCGACTTATCGTGACTAAGTTCAGGATGGCGGCGACCGGATTTTCTTTTCCAGGTACTGTCTGTATAAATCTTCTAGTAAATAAATTACCGGTGCTTTTTCTGAGTTCTCAATGTCTCGTTTTAAATGTCAGGGCCCTTGGAAGTCTACCACTGAAGTGTGGAGCTACTTTGTGCCTCGTAAATGGCGTAAAACAGTGATTTATTTACACGGCTATTCCGATGCCCTGTTGACTCTCACTGACAACCTGTTGTGAGCATCGGCTAACTAACCCCAGATTTCGGACAGCTGGACACAAACCGAGATGAGATATGCAAGGTACGTTTACACTCGGTATCATGATTCAATACACTTCAGGTCAAAATCACACCGGAGTTCTCCTTTAAGGCAAGTGTACATGGAGTTTCATGCTCACAGAGACCAAAATGGCAGGAAGCTTGTTTGCTTTAAATATTTTACAAAAAGCGCAACGTCTCGTTGTTATTGTGAGTGCACACAAATAAATAGACTTTACAGTTTCAAAAGATGTGTTAGCTATCAGCTAAATGAAAGCTGAACATTGCATTCAGATTGAATAGAAAACAGTTTTTATATTTTAAAATATTGCTATTATTAATGTTTTATGATCAAATAAATAGGTTGGATTGTTAATTATTTAGATTGCATTCAAGTATCGTTATTTTACAGGATGAAACTCAAATTAGACTTTGCATAAACCGCTGGTGTGAAAATGATCGCAAATTTACTTACCCTCAAGCCATCATCGGTATTTATGACTTTCTTCTTTCAGCTGAATACAATCAAATGTTCCTTAAAAAACATCCTGGCTCTTCCAAGCTTTATAATGGCAGTGCATGGGTGTTGAGATTTTGAAGTCCAATAAAGTGCATCCATCCATCCATCAAAAGTACTCCACACAGCTCCAGGGGGTTAATAAAGGCCTTCTGAAGTAAATTGATGCATTTGTGTAACAAAAATATCCATATTTAAGCCTATAAATCGTAATCTCCATTTATTTATAAGGTTTATATGGTTATAAACAAAACACAGAAACACATCGATTACTTCAGAAGGCATTTATTAACCCCCAGAACCATGTGCACTTTTTTGGAGCACTTTTTATGATGTATGGATGCAATTTTTGGCCTTTAAAATCTCAACACTCATTCACTGCCATTATAAAGCTTGGATGAGCCAGGACATTTTTTTAATATAACTCCAATTGTTTTTGTCTGAAAGAATAAAGTCACATACATCTAGGATGGCTTGAGGGTAATTGAATCATGGGGTAATTTTCATTTCTGGGTGAACTATCCCTTTAAACCTCTGAAAATTATAAGCTTAAAGATGCATGTAATTTTTGTTTCACAACAGTCAAAACACTCTGATGTGGTTGGGAAAAAAAGCCTGAAACTCACGCCATTGAGTCAGTGATACTGTTGTCGTAATCCACAAAGAAATGGAACGTTGTCATTTTGTTTAGCAATATGTGACAGAATTAAATGATACAATTGCTAACTAATAAAATTAGATGATCTAAAGCATCAAATCTGAGCCAAAGAGGAATCACTTGAGAATCTAAATGAGTCGATACTTACTGGCTGCTTCAACTAGCTCTGGGTGGAGAGAATACGGTATTAGGGGGTCGGGGAGGTCGGCAAAGAAGGCCTTCAGGGCCCCAGCCACGGCGTTCACAGCTACATCCATCACTATCAGGTCAACACTGTGGTCTGAGAGAAGAATCAAAATAGTGTGAGCTTGCATAAGCATCCAACTGCTTTTGTCAGTGCTGGAAAAGCCACTAAAACAGATTAAACGGGTCTGAGCGGAATAGAAGGAAAACTATGCAGAAAAGGAAAATAAAGAGGAATGAGAGAAAATGGGGAAGAGAAAGTGAGGCTGTAAGAGCCGGGTTTAAGGTGAAATGACAGCTGTCAGACTAGATCTCTTCGCAAAGGCATTGAATGAACACAAGAAGGGGGAAAAAAAGCACCCAATTCACAGTATCGTGAGGATGGAGAAGAGAAAAAGAGAGGGAGTCTAATGGCTTCAGGCCAGTGGGCAGATTGATGCCTATAGTAGCTCTTTTGGGCAAACGACGGCTCACTGAGTGAATAATCTGGTCACTCGGTTGAAGATTTTCCACCCACTCATCTGCACAACTCACCAGCTAGAGATGACTAGTGTTGGATTTGAAAGATGTATGAAAACATGAGTGGATTCACTTGGCCACATTATGAAAACACACATCTATCTTCTGTAACAGTGAGAGCTATGGAGAAACAGCAATATGGAAATACATTGCAACTTTGAAAATGAAGAAGAACTTGTGGTTTTTTTATTTTTAATGGCAGTTTTATTGTTTTCAGGCTGTTGTTTTTTTTTAACTCAAGCGTTACATAATATACCAAAAGCCGCTTTTGCACAGATGCCAGGCTTCATTTGTTATGAATAATCTTGTCATTTGCATCCTGTCCATCAAGTTACAAATAAAAAGAAAGAGAATGACGTAAAAGACTGAACTCGCAGCATTATCCAAAACAGTCACGGTTATTTAATATGCACAATACATTACATTTTCATTAAGTTTGCAGTAGTACATTGTGATACAGACCATTACAAAGAAATAAAATTGTTAGTGTCATGGTCATACCGCCTACTGCCATATATTGTCAGCGTAGTGACAATTTAATTCTGAGCTTTAAAATGAGAATATAACAGATCACTTTTATGTGTCACGAGGAGATTTAAGCTAAAAATGTCCTGCATAAGTTAATAACTAGTGCGAATCACAGCTTGATGGAGGCCTGCAGGCATCAGGCCAGTCAGAAGCCACAAATGTCAAGTTTGTTTTTACAGGAACGGTCCATTTACAGTGTGACAGATCATAATCGTGTAATTCAGGCCTGTTTCTCTTTATTCATGCTGCTGAATGGAGCGTTCACCCTTTCTTGATAGTCAGATATTTGAAATTATTAGAAGAGATTTAAATATATTTTATCATGTAAATCATTATTATTATTTTTTTTTAATCTTAACTATTTAAATAAAATACATATGCACTACAAGTCAAAAGTTTTTGAACAGTAAGATTTGTAAAAAAAAAATTAAAGAAGCACCAAGCATTTATTTGATCCAAAGTACAGCAGAAATTTTGAATTTTGAAAAAAAAAATTTTTTTTTAAATATTTGTACTATTTAAAATAACTGTTTTCCATCTGAATATATTTTAAAATGTAATTAATTCCTGTGATTTCAAAACTAAATTTTTAGCATCATTACTCTAGTCACATGATGCTTCAGGAATTATTCTAATATTCTGATTTGCTGCTCAAAAAACATTAATTATTATTATTATTATTATTATTATTATGTTGAAAACAGGTTTCTTTGATGAATAGAAAGCTCAGAACAGCATTTATCTAAAATAGAAAATTATATATGCCTTTATCATCACTTTTGATTAATTTAAAGCATTCCTTGCTGAATACAAATATTAATTTCTATCATTTATTTCCCACAAAAAAATACACTGACTCCAAGCTTTTGAATAGTGCATAATGTTACAAAAGCTTTTTATTTCAGCTTAATGCTGATCTTTAGATATTTCTATTGGTCAAATAATCCTGAAAAAAGTACAACTGATTTAAATATTGATAATAATAACATATTTTTAGAATGACTTCTGAAGGATCATGTGACACTGAAGACTAGAGTAATGATGCTAAAATTTACTTTAAAATATATTTAAATGGAAAACAGTTATTTTAAATAGTACAAATATTTCAAAATATTGCTTTTGCTGTATCTTTGGATCAGGCTTGGTGAGGAAAAGAGACTTCTTTAAAAACAAAGTGTACATCTAAATGAAATATAATAATGAAAAATATGTAGTTTTATATTAAATAAATCTAAAAGGTGAGGGGAAAATCAAATATATAAATTAACCCTTCAAGCTAAAGTCCTTCTATCCAATTTGTGAACTATCCTCCAACAGTTGTTCTAGCAGCATGCCATCAAACGCCTGCAAATGAAGCCTAATTTCCCACAGAGCGCAGCTAAAATCAGTACATACCCTGGTCGAATTGTTTCTGAATGTTGTCTTGATCCGTCTTGTTTCCACTCACTCGATAAAGCCCCTCTGTGGTGAGACCTGCAAATTAAGAGCGACACTTCATTAAAATCAATCCTGCAAAGGTTATGTGACAAAATCTCAGTGGAACAAAGCCGCAAGTGCTCTAAAAACAGCTAATGCTTGAAGCAGCCATATAAAAGGATGCACAAATGAACGACAAAGGTGTCCATTCCACAGTGAATACAAACGAAGAAACGGTAAAGGATGAAGAAAAGAAGTTAAGATACAGCAAGTCCATATTTTTGACAGGAAATTATGCTTGAACATTAAAAAAAAAAACAATGCATCTCTATGAACTCCAAGAGAAAACTTTGTTTTTTTGTTCCAAGGCCAAGATGATTTTTTTAATTGCTCAGATGCAACAATTCATTCAGGCATTTACATAATTTATTTTTTAGAAAATAAATGAGTTTAGTTTAGTTCAGTTAATTGTTTGTGGGTGTCTTGCTGCAGATACTCTGGTTTCAAAATGTATGCGTATTGACATTAAAATAATAAAATTAAAATAAATGAGAATTTACTGTTTTATAGCTTAGCTATTTATATAATTAAGTAATAATTATTTTCACATAAATCATAAGAATATTTCTCAATCATAAAAAGCAAATTCAATTGAAAAAAACATAATTAGACAATTAAAAATGATTTAACCAATTAAAAAAAAACATTTTACATTATTAAAAAAAAATAATTAAAAAAAATAATTTACATTATTAAAAAAAAAAAATAATAATAATAATAATCATAAAAATTTTACTATTTAAAAAATAAATACACTTACACAAGGACCCGAAGTACTGATACAAAATCATTGGGATATTAATGTGAGACCCTGGACCACAAAACCAGTCTGAAGTAACAATGGATATTTTGTAGAAATATAGGCAAAAATACATTGTATAGGTCAAAATTACATTTTTTTCTTTTTTTGCCTTAAATCATTAGGATATCAAGTAAAGATCATGTTCCATGAAGATTTTTTTGTATATTTCCTACCTAAATATATCAAAACTTAATTTTTTAACAATAATATGCATTGCCAAGAACTTCAGTTGGACAACTTCAAAGGAAATTTTCTCAATATTTAGATTTTTTTTTTTTTGCACACTCAGATTGCAGATTTTCAAATAGTTGTATCTCGGCCAAATACTGTCCTACCTACATCAATGGAAAGCTTATTTATTCAGCTTTCAGATGATGTATACATCTCAGTTTCAAAAAATTAGTTTGTTTGGTTTTGTGGTCCAGGGTCACATTTATGAGCAGCTTCCATCTCTAAAGATTTAAAAATGACTGCACTGCAGCTTTATTTGCACTGTTGTGTTGTACTACATTTTGCTGCTGTATCCATACGTAACACAACATGTTGTTGTCAGTCACAGGTAAGAAAGCATCTGTCAAAACAGTACATGTTTGTGTCACATCCTCAGAAAAACTGTCATTACAGAGGTGCAAATCTTCCTCAGAAGTCCAAATATTACTGACAGCAGTAAAGCTATAGATCTGCCGCCTTCCCACATCACAGACCAGCTCTTTTTCTACATCCTTTGCTCAAATATTTAAAATCATGCACTCAACCCAGTAAACTGGGCCACTCCAGATGGATAAGTGGACATGCAAGCCAATCTCACAGAGAGAAAAAGTAGGCCAGAAAAGCAGATAATGCAGCAGAATTCAACCCACACTTCCCCGTTCCCGGACCGATAACGCTGCGTGTATCTCTTTATTTTCATTACGTCTAATCTACTGAAGCCCGTTTATCAAGCTAAAGATAGCTCTGTGAAGCCATGACCTTGTGCAGCTCCGCAGTGCTCCGGAGCGCTGATGCAAAACACAGGGCCCCCACAGTCACTTCCAAAGCTTTGTGGGCTGCTAACTGCTACAAGTCAAAACCGCTGTGCATTCTTGAGATACTCGCACATGTCAGAGCCAGTCCCTCCTCCAGAGCGGTGGGAGGCTACGCAGAAGCGCCTGCTTAACTCGCCGGCGTGTTCACGGAAAGGGCAGGTGTGTAGTGACGAATGTGGGCTGTTTATTACTGCCTGGGTGAATCAGCTGTTTCCCACAAACGGGTTGTAAGAACTGAAACACGAGTCTTTTTGTTTGCATATCACAAGTTTCAGCTCAAAATCCACAAAGATCATTTATTATATAATTTTGAAAATGCCTATTTTAAGTGGAAGCAGAAACAGTGTTTTTCGTGCATGTCTTTTTAAATGCAAATGAGCTGCTCTCCGCCGCCTTTTCCAGAATAGGACTGTGCCTTTACAGCTCATAGTTTAGATACTCTGTTAAAAAAAACATTTTGTTTGGTTTTGATTATGTCTATCATGCTGAAATCGTGAGTTTTAAACCATATTAGTTTAAACTTCTAATTAACGTTTTTTCTAGGCGCACACATCTCAAGCAAGCGGCTGTCACATGACTTGCGAGCACTAAACTCAGTTCTCTTTCATGTCGTATTGCGCTTAAACTGTTATATATACAAGTTTAAGTTAAAAACACACGAGTTACAAAAACAGTCCGTTTGTATTAGATCTGTGTTGCAGCAGCATAATATACAGTAAATAAATCAATAAATCCACTGCTCTCTTGTCTCCTCTGAGGCTGGGACTCTAAATAGTAGGGATGTAACGATATGGTTAGTTGCGACATGAAGTCCACAATATGATTTTTATTGCAATATTTAAAAAATAAAAAAAGATAAATGAATAATTGGAAATGTTGTACATTTTAAAGTTAAATTATTCTAATGCAGTTTGAAAGTTCAAAATTAAGAGCTCCAACCTATGATCTTAAGAAAACTCAGTCAGTGAATTGACTTGTGCCTGAACTTTAAAGGGGACTAAACCCTTTTATTACTTGTAATACACTGTCTCAGTTTAAATTACATTCACACTAGTGTTGCAATGTAATTTAATTTAACAAATTAGAACATAATAATAAAACAATAAAACAACAACAACGACAGTAATAGCCATATATTGTAAAAAGACTGCACTGCAAAATAAATAAAAATGTTCATAGGTATATTATTTTTGCTTCACACTACAGTAGGGAAATTACAATACTTCTTTCCTAATTTCTACACTTGTAAGATATGTTTTGAATTTGGACTGCAGTAACGTTTCCCATTTAAACCACTAGCTGTCAGCAATTCATATTGCACTTTTATTAGCTTTTATTTTGACAGAAACGGCAGTAGAGCTTATATTTTGAAGGAAAACTCCAGCTTCAGTGAAAACAGGCTTTATAAAAAATGCATTTCACTACAAATGTAGTGAAATACTGTAATCATCTGCCACAAAAATAAAGCATAACAGCATTGCCAAATGCATGTTAAACTGATAGTACATGCAATAAACGCGTTCACTGTATTTAATGTGAACTGAGCCGTTCTGAGCCATGGAAAACACCGGATCACGAGCTGATCGCCTGAACGAAGTGCATGCTTCACTTTGAAACGCAGCAAAAACAGACTTGATGAAGGGAGTAAGCCATATTGTGCTTTCGGTTTTAGCACTGTGTCAAAACATAACGGCCCAAAACACAACTTTAAAGACCTTTTATGTTAGAATAAGAAGTTTAAATACATTTTAAAAACTACACTTTTTGCCTGGAAGACCTATTGTTTTATATCATCATGTGACCACGATAATATCAAGACAGTTTTAGCATGATTATAGCACTTAAACAGAAAAAGTCAGATTTAACGCTGGTTGCCACCCACAATAAAATGGACGCAGTCTGTAGCTAATACTGCTCCTGCACAAAAATTAAAAAGTATTCTCGTACTTCATATCAAAGTTGATCCACTGATGTCACATGGACTATTTTAACAATGTCCTTACTACATTTCTTGTACATGGTTGTTGTGTTGCTGTCTATGCAGAGTCAGAAAGCTCTTAGATTTCATAAAAAATATCTTAATTTGTGTTCCGAAGATAAATGAATGTCTCACAGTGTTGGAAGGACATGAAGATGAGTAATTAATGACAGAATTTACATTTGAGTCAACTATTCTTTTAATTCAAACTAAATATGATCAAATATATTCTCCTGAGAAGTCGTATGTAGTTTAGAACGAAATAAGTGAAAAGAAAACCCAACAAAAAGTAGATGAAACAAGTCTAGATGAATTAGCCAACTTGATTTATTGCTCAGGCGACCACCGTGACCCATCTCTGTTTGACGGTTGCTTTGTGATGTCATTTGTGGCTGGTTGATGACTCACTAAAATTAAGGGATGGTTTGCTGAGGTTTCCATGCAATGGCGTGGGTTTGGATCCAACCCTTTTTGTCAGGCCTGTCACATGTGTGAGCGTGAGCTCTGGCCTGGTGGTGTTATGCCCAGCCTGACACTGCGAAAAGTGTGAGCTCACTTACAAGTGCAGGAACACGTCGAGACTAACCACACTGTACCATATCAAAGTCAAAGCCTTGAAGGAGTTCACACTTACTGAACTGTCAGCCTGCTCAGGAAAGTGTCAGCTTACTATTTCAGATAAGCGGATAAAGCACAGTGCACACAAACACAGTAAATACAGACATTTGCACTTCCTTGAGATTTAGCCACTCAGGTTTATACGAATCATTTGATGGATAGTATAAACACACTTCAAACGGTCCAAATAGCGTAAAACGTTACTCATCTTTCAGTGAGGATATATGTCAAATACAGTCAAACCAAAAATTATTCAGACACCAGATATCATTTTTGATATTTTTTACTAGATGTACAATGCAGGACACTATAGTTCATTTATGTAAGTGAGGACAGCAAAATAAAGTAAACTGTGACATTTATACCCAAAAATTCTTCATACAGTGGACTACCAGTAACACTGATAAAAATTAGGGATAAAAAAATCTGACCTAACAAAGTTGTTACTTAACTTTCTATCAAAGTTATCTGACATTATCAAGATGAATTTGTTCTGACACAGTTCAACTCGTCATATTTTTGTTTGTTATTTTATTACCATTTTCTAAATTATAGCAAATAAACTGATAATGTGAGAAATTTCAAAGGTGTTTGAATATAAATAAACAATTGCCAGTAGCCATTGACTTCCACATTTTTTTTCTACATATTATAGAAGTCAGTGATGCCCAGATGGATGCAGTGCTTGTATTATTAGTAAACTTGTTAAAATTAAAGTTTTTTTTTTTTTCTGAAATTAGATTTAGAAAATCTCAATCCATAATTGTACAATTTTCAAAAAATATATAATCATTAAATTTACAACACCTTAAAATCATAAAAACATAATTAGGGCCCCATGAATTCCATTTTTTCCCCTCCCAAATTCCACTTTTTTTTCCCCCTTTCAAATTCCATTTTTTTCTCTCAATTTCATTTTTTGTTTTTTTTTTGTTTTTCTCCAAAGTTTCGTTTTTTCCCTCCTAAATTCCATTTCACTTTTTTCAAATTCCATTTTTTCCCCGTTTAAATTTTTCTGGATTTTTTTTTTTCCATTTTCATTTTTTCTATAACTTTTAATTTGTCAAAATATGTATTGTCAAAATTCATCTTAAAGCATGTCTAATTCATTTAAATCATGAAACTTACACAATGTAACAGCAATTTATTAAATGTCTAAACAAAAATTACATTTTAAGGACCTACAAAATACTTTTTTTTCTTAAATTAAGTTATATTTTTACCAAGTTCTCAGTTTTCCATTTATTTTCTGAATCCCATTTGAACGATTTCATTAAATTTGAATAATCAAAATCATCTCTAAGTAATTGACTTAAAGAAAATCTAAATAATTGTATTGTATTATATAGCATATTTTTAAATAGTATTTATTTTTTTCCAAAAACACTTTGTTGTGTATTTATATTTTTCTGGTAAATAAATTCTGGTAAATATTTTTTCTGGTAAACATACATTAGAAATTATGTTTTATTAACACTACATTAAGTAATATATTTCTTAATATTTTTTTTTTTTGACAGGTTGCTGTGAAGACCCAAGTTTCTGTTTGTACATATGATGGTAGTTTTGGTTTTCCTCAAAAGAAATGGTAAAACGCTCATGAAGTGCAAACAAGAGCATGCATCTGTGCCATTCATTCACACAAAGACACGCAGGATTTCTGTTTGAATAGTATTTTAATGGGTTAATATTTGCAGACACTACTCTATATCACATTTTGACTTAGATCTACTTTTAATTTATCCCTCCAAATTTTGGCAAATGCCATTTTTATGACTAGATTGCAGAAATCACAGGGCCCTACATAATACAGCACAACCAATGCACATTAAGTATTCATCATTTTGTAGATGAAGAGTTATTAAAAAACAGTGCAGAAATTGAATGTAGAATAGGTCCATCATCTTGCTTTGACGGAAGTGATTGAACCCACCTGACAACGTAATTATGACTTGACAACACATAAATACAAACTTCCCAAGAGGACTCTAACGCACCAATAATCATGGTGTCCAACAGCTGGCAGCCATAAAAGTATAATCTGTCAGCGCGCGGATCCTGTGTGGCGTGTCAGTAATTTCAGACGTGACGATCTCTAGTCAAATGCTGTGAGGAAGGTCAATGTCAAAAGTGTTGTAAAAACAGTAACAGGAAGCCCTACTGAGGGAAGCGATCTTAATTTGGATGCACGTCTATTGTCCCCTCTAAGCCCTTCCCATCCACCGCTGGACTTTATCTGCACCTCCTCATCAGCAGATTACCATCGCGTTCAACCTCAGAGGCAACAAAAGGCCACCATGATACAGGAAATCACAGGCATTACCGTAGCACAGGAAATGTCAAAATAGAGCCCATATGCAAAAACAGACCATAAATCAAATCAGCCATTCATATAAAAGCCAGAAATCACAATATAACACAGATTTATCAGTCAAGCTTTAGTGCTTCTCTTCCAGCAGAGGTAATTTTGAAAATGGTCTGAAGTGATGCGAAACGACGCGCACAAAAGGTCAGCGTAGTAATGAAAACCTGCCATTTTGAGCACTGCTGCTTTATCTCTTGATGAAGTGTTTACACAGCAGGAAGTGGACAATATCACAGAAATTCAGTGCTGCACAGACTCTGCTTCATTAGAGGAACTAAAATGTCATGAGTATTTGTTTTCACAATGTAAAACATAACAGCAGAAGGAAGTCCTTCATTGTCAATGAGTGTTGGTGATTTCAACGGGACATAAGCTGCAGTGACCAATAGTGACAAGACAAACATGTCCAGACTTAAGGTTGAGACGAGTTTAAACTTCATGCAAACAAGCAATTTCACAATGCATCGACTATCACTGGAGCACAACTGGAACTATTGTGAAAGACTTGGTTGCGGAAGTGTTTTTCCTATTCATTTCCTCCATGGGAATTTTATAACAAATCCACAAAGACACATTCTAAGTCTTGAAACAAAACAAAGGTACCAAGGTACAAAACAATGATACACCGCACATGATATAATAGAATAATTGTCTACAAATGCGTACAGTAGTTTTACATTGCATCATTTTTATTCTAAGTATGAAATGCAGTATTTGAAGCTTAATAATAACAGAAGAGTTCAAAAACAAGTTTGAGGACTTTTTTCAATTTTCAGCAGCCACTACTCCAGTCTTCAGTGTCACATGATCCTTCAGAAATCATTCTAAAAAATGAATATTTTAAATTGTAAAAGTCTTCAATCTCACTTTTGATCAATAAATGCATACTTGCTGAATAAGATGAATTGTTTGAGATTTGAGAAACATCATCAGTTCTTCTGCCATGATTCTGGTTTCTATGGCAACAGCGTTTTCTTTCATTGGTGGATTGAAGTGCTGCAGGATTGTGGGTTGCATAGTTCTTTACTACAAGACAATGATTTTCATGAATGTCTATTAAAAATAAACACTTGTATTTTCTAAGGCATATTCAATTATTTAATCATTTATTTTTTTTATTTGGTCTTAGTTTTAGTTCTGCATCTGTCGTTCAAAAGTTTGGGATTTTCAATGTTTTTTAAAGACGACTTTTTGTGCTCATCGAGGCTGTGTTTATTTGATTAAAAATACAGAACAAAGCTGTAATATTGTGAAAAAGTATTGCTATTTAAAATAGCGACTTTCTATTTTACTTTAGTTTAAAACAGAATTTATTCCTGTGATGCAAAGCTGAATTTTCAGCATCATCACTCTAGTCTTCAGTGTCATATGATCAATGTTGGAAACTAATATATTTTTTAGAACAGTGATACATTTTTCAGGATTCTGTGATGAATAAAATGTTAAATAGAACAGCATTTAAAGTAGAAATAACAATACACACTACCGTTCAAAATTTAGGGTCAGTATTTTTTTCTTTCGTTCTTTGAAAAAACAAAAAAATTAACACTTTTATAATAACAAGTTAAAAAGAACAGCATTTATTTAAAATATAAATCTTTTCTAACAATGTAAATCTATGCTACCTCTTTTATTACTTTAACACATCCTTGGTGAATAAAAGTATTAATTTCTTTCAAAAAAAGAAAGCATAATTTGTGTGAATATTGTTAGAAAATCCTTCTATTTTAAATAAATGCTGTTCTTTTTAACCTTTTATTGATCAAAGAATCCTGAAAAAAGTATCACAGGTTCTAAAAAAATATTAAGCAGCATATTTGTTTTCAACATTGATAAAAAATCAGCATATTAGAATGATTTCTGAAGCATTATGTGACACTGAAGACTGGAGTAATGATGCTGAAAATTTAGCTTTGCATCACAGGAATAAATTACGTTTTATAATATATTCACATAGAAAATGGTTATTTTAAATCGGAAGATTATAATTTCACAATATTACAGTTTTTTCTGTATTTTTGATCAAATAAATGCAGCTGTGATGAGCATAAGAAACTTTAAAAACCATTAAAAATCTTACTGATCCCAAACTTTTTGCTTATTCCTGAGGATCCATTTCTCCATTGAGAAAGCGAATGCGATATTTACTTCCAGAATGAGTCTGGTGCGCTCTATAGGAGTGAAGGCAGTAGAGCCCACATCATCCATCTGTTGTGAGATACTGTAGTTGAGTGGGAAAGATGGAAAGTTAATAAGTTGCAGTGAGTAATTTCACCATTCATTATTATTTGTCTCTAACCACACAGAGAGATATAATAAAAACATTATGCATGGAAAACCATGTGAGAAATCACCACATAAGTGAGCTGATCATTCATCTTGTTCATGATGTGATTCACTAATGCAATTTCTATCCATCTCCTGCATAACGTTAATTTTCACCAGCAAGAAAACAGATTTCTTGTCAACTACTGGTAATATCTCTCATTTGTGATTAGGGGTATGCGATATATAGTCTGTGATAATATTGTAATTGTTATATTACGTGATGAAGACTTGCATCAGACGGCGTTCTTTGACTGCATGATTCAGTCTATTAAAATGCATTTAGAATGATCACCAAATTCAAGGTGATCAAATTCAAATTCCTAAATGAATCAACCGTTTAAATGATTTGGTTCAATCGCAATGACTCGCAATTAATTAACAGAGACTTGCTGCCACCTACTGGCGGTTTTAATTTCACATTTTAAAATATCTTTTCATTTTGCATTTGCTATGCAAATTTATATCATCCATTTTTGAGAAAAAAAAAGGCTGAATTTTGAATTTCTATTGCAAGTCTGACTTTATTTCTCACAATTGTGAGTTTATATCACCCTATTCTAAGAAAAAAAGTCAGAATTGCGAGATACAAACTGGCATTTGTGAGGAAAAAGGTCAGATTTGTCAGATACAAACTTGCAATTGCAAGAAAACAGAATTGCGAGATACAAACTCGCATTTGTGAGGAAAATTGTTTCTCACAATTGCGAGTTCATATCATCAATTTCTGAAAAAAATGAGTCCGAATTCTGAGTTAATATCTCGCAATTCTGAATTTATTTCTCGCAGTTGCTAGTTTATATCACCCAATTCGGTGAATAAAAATCAGAATTGAGTTTGTATCATGCAATTCTGGGGGGAAAAAAAACAATTTCCTGAAAAGTCAGAATTTTGAGATACAAACTTGCATTTGCGAGAAAAAAAGTCAGAATTATGAGTTTATTAACTGTTTACAAAAACTTGTGTGACAGAAATAAAGAGGTGGAAGAAAGAAAACTAATTTAACTACATTTTTTTGAGAGAAAGGCAATATTTTGGTGAGCAAACACTTGACTTTCTAGATAAAACGTAAAAAAAAAATGTATACAGTTTTGCAAAATTAAGGAAAAAAACTCTAGTTTATATCTCGCAATTCTGAGATCCTGACTTCTGACTGTTTTGTAGTAAGTAACAAATATGCTTCGAGTAAACGTATCGGAGCAAAAGTATACATTTTAATTACGAAATGTAGTGGAGTAAAAGTAAAAGCAGGCTGAAAAATAAAAACTATAAGTAAAGTACAGATACTCCCAAAAAATGTATTATACTTCGTTACATTACACCACTGCCGGCAAGGCTTTAAAGCACACATGCAAATAATGTACTTTTGTGATTGCGAATAAGTGCAGTGTCCCGTGAGTGAATATATGTCGTGTTGTACAGTATAATGAGATGGAGGCAACGCTGTAGCACGATACTACGATATTTTTTCAAAAGCAGAGCGTGAAGACATTTTAACCGTCCATGATCAAAAATAATCACATCTCACATCTTTAGTAAAAATTCTTTTAAATAGATTTTTTTGTCAATATCGCACACCCCTATTTGTGATCACAGAAGTGACCTGGTGACCTCCAGTGATGAAATCACTGTCAACGTAAACGCTTCAGGCTGGACTCTGGAGCACCACGGCAAATGTCAGGCATCGTATTCCTATGTTACCACAATGTCTTGAAGGGGTTGTACACAATGAAAGGGCAAAGCTCAGGGTTACAGCTTCTGTAAATGCTACAGCGCATGTCTGTACAAAAATCAATGATCTTGCTTCAGAGCTGGGACGAACGTCACGCCGGGACTGCAACCTTTTCACTGAGCTTCCTTTATAATGCTGTCATCAAATCCTTTCTGAAAAGGGCGTGCCTGCACAGGAACGCACAAGGGATGGGCCGCTATCAAAAGATTCATACCTCCACAGAGGCCTGTGTAAACCCAACAAAGAGTATTCCCAGTACGCTGCTTTGATCCATTTTACAGGCTACACCATTTCTTGGGTATTGTATCTTATGTGTCTTATCTTTTCATTCAGAAATGTTTGAGGAGATTAAAAGGAACTATCTGTAGCAAAAATCAAATGTTTTATCCGTCTTCCTTTCCAGGTACCCAGACTGCACCTGCACTGCACTGCAGTGCCCAGACTAGCACAGCTTGTGTGAAAAATGATTTTACATAATAAAGAATTTTAAAAATGATTACACATTAGATTCGTTCCTAAACGTGGTGTGAAGACGGTTCCAAAAGGTTGGATGCATAATTATCCTTTTTAAGATATATTCGCCTGGCCAAAATCTAATGCAGCATTGCATATATCCTCCTTAGAGAGAAAGCAATCACAGAATGCACTGTGACAAACAGATGAGTAGGATTAAATGGATATAAATTAAAATAAAAATCACAATTTCAGGTAAGTATGGTGAAATGTTGATAATAAATATGTCTAAATCAATTAATTCATAAAAAATGTCAAATAATAGGATTTGCAAGTCTGATTTTATTTCTCACAATTGTGAGTTTATATCACCCAATTCGGAGAAAAAAGTCAGAATTGTGAGATACAAACTGGCATTTGTGAGGAAAATTTATATCATATTTCAATTTATATCATCAATTTCTGAAAAAAAAAGTCCGAATTCTGAGTTAATATCTAGCAATTCTGACTTTATTTCTCACAATTGCTAGTTTACATCACCCAATTTGATGAAAAAAGTCAGAATTGAGTTTGTATCACGCAATTCTGGGGGGAAAAAAAGCCAGAAATTCCTGAAAAGTCAGAATTGCAAACTTGCATTTGCGAGATAAAAAGACATAATTATGAGTTTATAAACTTTGTGTTTGATCACAGAAATTGTGACGAAAATAAAGAGGTGAAAGAAAGAAAACTAATTAAAAAATTCTGTGTCGATTCTGTGCTTACTTGATTTAATGTTTGATGTTTTTAAAAATGTTGTAGATTTAAGTATCTAAAAAAACATTTTTATGTAAAAGTATGGTATTTGAGGTAAAAAGCACCCCTGCTGTTGGAGCTAAAAGGCACAATATTAACATGATAATTGATAGAAGGTTGACTTTTTTATTTGTTGACATGACATTGTTGGATTCAGATGATAAGTATCATATATGTGACCCTGGACCACAAAACCAGTCATATGGTTAAATTTGACAAAACTGGGATTTATACACCATATGAAAGCTCAATAAATAAGCTTTCCATTGATGTATGGTTTGTTAGGATAGGACAATATTTGGCCGAGATACAGCTATTTGAAATCAGAAATCTGAGGATGCAAAAAAATCAAAAAGACTGAGAAAATCACCTTTAAAGTTCTCCAAATTAGGTTCTTAACAATGCATATTACAAATCAAAAATTACATTTTGATATGTTTACAGTAGGAATTTTACAAAAAATCTTCATGGAACATGAACTTTACTTAATTTCTTAATGATTTTTGGCATAAAAGAAAAATCAAAAATTTTGACCCATGCAATGTATTTTTGGCTATTGCTACAAATATACCCCAGCGACTTAAGACTGGTTTTGTGGTCCAGGGTCACATATTATGTTGGGTGTCCATCTTAAAGATAATCACCATGTTTAGAATGAACCCATCATTCTTAAACATGCTATTAATTATATAATAAAATGTGTTGTTACTACCGTTAATCTATATTAAATTACTATGGGATCTCCTTCTTCCTAAAATGATTTTGTTTCTGTATTAATCAAAACAAGCAGAAAATAGTACAAACTTTGAGTGATTGAGTCACTTTGAGCCACGTTTTAGTACAAACAAAAAGTGATTGTTTTGAACAAGTATTAACTCAGACATTATTTTTAAAAAAACATTATTATAGCTAAAGTATTTGTAACAACACTGTGCGCCTTTTATCCCAAGTGTAGGGTAAAAGACCCCCCTGCCACCTCATACATTTATAAGAGTTTTCAACAAAATAAACAACTTGGATGATTTATCTTCACACAAAATCTGTTGCTCCATAAATGTTCAATACAAACGTATATATTTTTCTGAAATCATACACTTTGGGCACAGTGAAAAGCACATTTCTTTCTAACTTAGGGCTGCAACAATCATTTTTATAATCGATTATTCTGATTGAGATTAATTGTCAATAACTTCACCCAATTAAATCAAAAGGCTTTGTTCTATTATTTAGCTTTTACAATTAGTTCAAATAGAGAGTTACACATATCCAAAAAATAATTACAGGTATTAAGCACATTATACATATTTGGCACACAAAAATAAGATGACAGAGACTTTTTGATTTACCATTTAATTAACTGCATGAGTTATGCATCATTCTGTCTAATGATAAGGCATTTAGTTTTGGGTAATTTTTTTTTTATTCACAATATTAGCTCCCTTAAAACACCTTATAGTGTTTTAATAATTGAAAACAGTCCTAAAATAGATTAAGCTATAAACAGTGCAAACCAAACTATAACTTTAATGTAATAAATGTATTTATTTATTATGAAAAGAAAAAACGATTTTATCATTAGCTAGCGCCACATATACTACCAATAAAACGTTTTTGAACAGTAAGATTTTTAATGTTTTTTTAAAGAAGTCTCTTCTGCTCACCAAGCCTGCATTTATTTGATATAAAGTACAGAAAACAGGAACATTTTGAAATAGTTTTTCTATTTGAAATAACTGTTATCTATTTGAATATATTTTAAAATGTAATTTATTTCTTTGATTTCAAAGCAAACATTTTAGCATCATAATTCCACTCACACGATCCTTCGGAAATCACTCTAACATTTTGATTTGCTGCTCAAAAAACATTTTTATTATTATTATTAATGTTAATTTTTTTTTTCAGGTTTCTTTCATGAATAGAAAGTTCAGAAGAGCAGCATTTATCTGAAATAGAGATATTTTGTAACATTATAAATCAATCAATCAATTTAAAGCATCCTTGCTAGAGCATCCTTTTCTTCTGAAGGATCATGTGACCCTGGCCTGAAGACTAAAGTAATGGTGCTGAAAATTCAGCTTTAATAACAGGAATAAATTACATTTTAAAATATATTCAAATAGAAAACAGTTATTTTAAATGGTAAAAATATTTCAAATTTTTACTGTTTTTGCTGTACTTTGTACCCAATAAATGCAAGCTTGGTAAACAGAAGAAACTTCTTTAAACAAAATGTTACTGTTCAAAAACTTTTGACTGGTAGTGTAGGTCATAAGATCATATTCGACAACAAAAATCGTCTACAAATTTTTATTGTCGACGTTGACGATAATGTATATAAAAATGTTAATATATACACATTTCTCAAAAGAACAGATCTAACTAGGTTTTTTTTTTTTTTAGTTTTCTCATATTCACCATCCTTATCAAAATGCTTATTATGGATGCGAAAATGCAGAAAATCAAACACGATCCGAATTTATGACGGACGAAAGTTTCAGAGGCAGTGTGTAAACTTGATTAACATAACGTGTTTTTTTTTAACGTGCAAAAATCTCAGACAAAAATTATGCGTACTCATGTGTGCAATGACATTAACCCCAGCAGCTCGTGTTGGATGCAGGGTTGCCAAGTCCGCGTTTTTCCCCACAGAATTGGTCTACTTTTAAACTGTTGCCATGGGTTGATGTCCCCCAGTTATTTAAAGGTTTTAAATATTGCAGAAATTAAATTTCAATAAAAAATAATTTTTGTTTTGCTGTGCACTGTTAAGTAAGATCTTTTGGTTTTTTGCAAAATAAATATGTTGAGAATGCATAATACTCTCCCATGTCTGTTTTTGATAAGGATACCTACCATTTACTTATTATAAAAAATATTAACTTTATTCACATACTAAAGGGACAGGACAGGCTACTCCTCCCAAAATGTACCAAAAAAAGTAATACCGTGATATTATACCATCACCGTTCAAAAGATGAAAAATACTGTGATATTAATTTTAGGTCATATCGCCCACCCCTAGATCTAACCATATATAAATAATGCATAATAATAATAATAATAATAATAATATTACAGCGCTGTCAGCTTAGCCACATAAATTGAGTTGAGATTGGAATGGAATCAATTGTGCACTTTGATGTTGTGTGTTGCTGCCCATGTAGCCCGTTCTAAATCATTCACTAAAGTTCAATACCAGATAGGATGCTGCCTATGTAAGCAGCCCACTAAGTTTTGGAACAGAGCTACAGTGTTGCCAAGGAACTCAGAGTGATTTCCGATCCATCTTTCCAGTATGAGAGAGCACCAATAACCCCTAACCATTCAAATCAAGAGAAATGATTACATAGAAGATCATGTGCATCTGGTGCTAAACCATTATACAAAATCACTTGACACCATCTGCTTAATTATTCTGCCATAACGCCCACCCCCACGGTGGAGTTCAAGACCAAATATCAGGGTCCACAAATAGACATGAAGGCAAAGTGCTTCTCTAAACCAACCTCCATCCTTCGGCGCAGACGCCTGGTGGAGAAATGCTCCACAAGATACAGTATGATTGTGTTAGCGGGGGGCAAACGTGAGTTTCGAGGCTATTGCCTCAGCATTGCACTAACACACCATAATAAATCAGCAGAGGGGAAGCGTCGACTCGCACGCTCATTCCACAGGAAATCGGGTTTAAAAATATACCAACCCTTATTAACCTTATTCCACACAGGGTTTCAATATACTTAACGAGGTTTAGCAAATAAACTCAGGTCAGGGTTGATCGTGCGAAGAGAGACGCCAAGCCTCAAATGCCAGCATTAGTGTCACTTAGTCACTTCGCAAACAAAAGCCGGACTGGAAATCGACCCTTGCAAGAATCCGAGTCCAGTCATCAATTTCCACACTACTGTGATAATAATTGCCCTTCCCTGCAGCTCTTGGCGCCTATAAATCAAAAGCGGCAGATGTGAAGGAAAATATCAAAGCGTATCAGCTCTCCTTTTATTGATTTCTAAATCCATGCAAGAAAAAACGTGTTGACAATGCCTCTTTTGTTAACAGGGTAATTCACCCAAAAATGCATATTCTGTGATCATTTGCTCAGCCTGATGTCGTTCCAAATCTGTAAGACTTTCGTTTAGCTTTGAAAGACAAATTCTAACATTTTTGATTAAATCCGAGAGCTTTTTGACCCTGCATAGACGGGACATTGTTAAAATAGTCCATGTGACATAAGTGGTTCAACCTTAAAGTTATGAAGCTATGAGAATGCTTTTTCTGCACAAAGAAAATAAAAATAAGGATTTTATTCAACAATTTCTTCTCTTCCGTTTCAAATCTTCGACGCACATTCACGGATGCACCACAATGCAACAAGAAATTGTTGAATAAAGTGGTTATTTTTGTTTTATTGCACACAAAAAGTATTCTTGTAGTTTCATAAGATTAAGATTAAGGATATTTTATCAGCTCACTGGCAAGAGAAGATATCCGGAAATATCTTAAATTTCACCTGTTTGTCACACAGAACTAATGTATAGCTTTATTAGTCTTTTATTCTGATTCTTCTTTTACAGATGATTCTTTTATGCTACTTTGTGACCAGGGCTTGACATCTCTTTTTGTTATAATAAAGACATTTATAATGTTACAAAAGATTTCTAATTTCAGATAAATGCTGTTCTTCTGAGCTTTTTATTCATTAAAGAAACCTGAAAAATTCTATTTAGCTGTTTTCAACATAATAAAAACAGTAATGTTTTTTGAGCAGCAAATCAGAATATTAGAATGATTTCTGAAGGACCATGTGACTGGAGTAATGAAGCGAAAAATTCAGCTTTGAAATCATGGGAATAAGTTACATTTTAAAATTTAAACGCCACAATTTTGTTGTTGGAAAATAGTTTTGTTTGACTGAAGTTACAGTGTATTAAAATTTCTTTAAATTGATTTCCAGGTCTCTTTTTTTTGCCCATTTAAAGGGCATTTTCTCTAACCGTATTAAATGCGTCATCTTTCATTTCAAATTCTTATATTTAATTAATAATTTCACTTATTGTGGCATTTAGACACATTTACACGTTTAATGATGCTAAAATGTAGCATGAAAGCATTTACATTGCAAAATTGCAACAGTATAAATAAATGTTATGAGCTTGGTATTTAAAATCCATAAATGGTGCTTTTTATATATATTTGGCCCTGGACCACAAGATTTAAGTAGCATGGGTATATTTGTAGCAATACCCAAAAATACATTGTTTGGATCAAAACTATTGAATTTTCTTTTAATGTCAAATAAACATTAGGATATTGAGTAAAGGTCATGTTTTATGAAGATATTTTATAAATCTCCTACTGTAAATATCTCAAAATATCATTTTTGATTAGTAATATGCATTGTTAAGAAATTCATTTGGACAACTTTAAAAGACGATTTTCTCAATATTTAGATTTTTTTTGCACCCTCAGATTCCAGATTTTCAAATATTGTCCTATCTTAAACGATACATCAATAGAAAACGTATTTATTCAGCTTTCAGATTTCGACCCTTATGACGGGTTTTGTGGTCCAGGGTCACATAAAAATATGAAATGTTACAAAAAATGCAAACATAAGCTACTTTTAAATATGAAAGTAAACCGCCAATTGTAGAAGTCATTGAGTCATGCCTTCAAATGATTAGTTCAGACGGCTGATTCATTCAAGAATGAAGCAAGTGCCTGTCTTAAATGAACAGACTAGTGAATCATAGGCTCATCAAATGATTCATTAAAGGAACACTCCAGTTTTTTTGGAAATAGGCTCATTCTCCAACTCCCCCGAGTTAATAAGTTGAGTTTTACCGTTTTGAAATCCATTCAGCCGTTCTCCTGTTCTGGCGATATCATTTTTAGCATAGCTTAGCATAGATCATTGAATCCTATTAGACCAATAGCATCACGTTCAAAAATGACCAACGAGTTTCGATATTTGTCCCATTTAAAACTTGACTCTTCTGTAGTTATATCGTGTACTAAGACCGATGGAAATGCAAAGCTTCAATTTTCTAGGCTGATAAGATTAGGAACTACACTCCCATTCCGGCGTAATAGTCAAGGAAGTTTGCTGCCGTAATAAGGCTGAAGCAGGAGCAGTAATACCACGCAGCACATGTGCAAATGCTAAACTAGCTGGGAACTCATTTCTGATAATACTCCGCCTGCTTCGGCCATATTACGGCAGCAAACTTCCTTGACTATTACGCTAAGCTATGATCTATGCTAAGCTATGCTAAAAGTGATATCGCCAGAACAGGAGAACGGCTGAATGGATTTCAAAACGGCAAAACTCAACTTATTAACTCGGGGGGAGTTGGACAATGAGCCTATTTCCAAAAAAAGTGGAGTGTTCCTTTAAGAAACACTGAATCATTCATTAACACGGCTGTAAGTTGCTCAGAGTTGTGTAATTTGTTCTCTTGTGATCTTTGTTTTGAACTATTTTCATTAACCAAATCAAGGCAAAAACAGACAACACTGACAAAATTGTACTAAAATGTATATTAACGTCTCATTTGAACTCATGCATAAAATCTAAATCAAATTTTCAGGGAAAACTGCACTCTCTTGGTTAAGTCATGTTGCTTAACTATGTTTCTTCTGTGTGCAGCTGTGTTGATTTCTCCATGAGTCGGTCTCACAGACAGACAGTTTGTGAAATTCCTCAACTTGCATGACCTTACTACTGTCAAAACATTATCCATTATCAATTGCCGTTTGCACCAAATGTAATAAAATCAGAATCATTCTTGCCGGAATTATGGCCCCTCCCTAATTAGATATTTTATTCAGATTAGTTGTCCTGTTTTCTCCATATAATGGACTTCTATGGTGCCCCGAGTTTGAACTTCCAAAACGCAGTTTAAATGCAGCTTCAAACGATCCCAAATGTGGTTGTAAATGATCCCAGCCAAGGAAGAAGGGTCTTATTTAGCGAAACGATCGGTTATTTATTTTTTTAATAACATTTATATAATTTTTAACGTCAAACGCTCGTCTTGTCTTGCTCTGCCTGAACTCTGGTTTTTCCTGTTCAAGACAGTTAGGGTATGTCAAAAAACTCCCATCTTATTTTCTCCCTCAACTTCAAAATCATCCTACATCGCTGTTTTACCTTTTTTGTTAAGGGTGTTTGATCTTCTTTGCATGTTCACTTTGCGAACATTTGGTCGGTACTTCTGCAGCGATGTAGGGTGATTTTGAAATGATTTTTGAGTTGAGGGAAAAAATAAGATGGGAGTTTTTCGACATACCCTAACTGTCTTGAACCAGAAAGTTCAAAAGAGTTCATGCAGAGCAAGACAAGATGAGCGTTTGAGGTAGTATATAAATAGTAAATAAAAAATATTAATAATCAATCGTTTCGCTAAATAAGACCCTTCTTCCGCAACTGGGATCAATTACAACCACAGTTGGGATTGTTTGAAGCCACATGTAAACTGCGTTTTGGAAGTTCAAACTTGGGGCACCATAGAAGTCCACTATATGGAGAAAAATCCTGAAATGTTTTCCTCAAAAAAAAACAATTGTTTACAACTGAAGAAAGACATGAACATCTTGGATGACAACGGGGTGAGTACATTATCTGCAAATTTTTGTTCTAGAAGTGAACTTCAAGCCTTGTTTGTAACCATTTTGAAGCTTGAAAGCTCTTCATTTATCAAAAAAATAAATAAAATGATCTGCATGTTCTATAAAATATCTACTTTTGTTTCTTCAGTACACTAAAGAAAGTCAGTCATATAGATTTGGAACGACATAAAAGCAAGTCAATGATGACAGACTTGTCACTTTTCATTTTTGGTTGAACTCCTTTGAAGTAACTATAAACAAAAACTGCAAAAAAATGCAAAGGATTGAAAGGGATGGAAAATGATGTCGGAAGAAATCCCTATAAGCTCCGCTTTGCTTTTAGGCCAAGCAGTGGCATGTAAGGTCCTCAAGCCTATGCTTTTTACATAAACGCTTAGATGTCTAGATTCTAGAGTCAAGCAACTGTCTGAAAGTGGTTAAAAATTAAGCCCTGACATATTTAGTCATGCTGAGTTGACAGCTGCATGAGTGGCGTAAGTGCTTTTAAAATAAAACGAGTCCAATCTAAGTTGTGAGCACAGCAAGTTGGCTGTTATCAAAGAGGGGTGGGTTTGCGTGTGTTTAGCCCCATGAGAAATTCATGGCAGTCGAGAGGATTTAGCAGAGCCGAGTGGCCTTATCTACTGCCTGCAGCTAAACGGCATCCCCTAAGAACTATGTGGCATTGATTTAACGCAGAATATCTGAGGCGAGCGGCACAGGTGCGTGGCGGGCTGATGGACTTAATTCTGATATGATGAAAATAAGCTAGCTGTTTGTGGAACAGATGCAAGAAGCCAGACTTAAAACAAAACCATTGAAAAAGACAAACAACAAACCATGCATTCAATTATTCAGAGTGAATTATCATCAAGGGCTGGTTTTGAGGCCACTACAGCGACATGGTTTCAAGTCTGTACTTAAAGCAGTAATGCATGTGTAATGTGTCGGCAGATGAGCCGTGGTCAGCTCGACCATGGACTGACTGGCAGACCCAGGACATCTGTCCTTCAGCAAACAGTGACGGCATCATTCGCTCCAGCTCATCTCTAATTCATCATGAACAGATGGGATATGCTTAAAAATAGTCTTTTTTTTTAATCCGCAAACGACTGCAATTGCATAACCAGTGCAGGATAGCGTGTCCTTTTGGGAGTAGGTGTGTTTCACGAAAAACCAAAGTGATGGTTCTTTTTAATGTGTTGACTTAAGTTGCATTACTGCTACATTCTTACTTCAAAAGCTGAAGCATAAACAATGTTTTTCTATGCATGTTAATGTCTGACAATAAATTAGCAGGCAAAATATAGCCTACTGCACTGTATACTGCTTACTGTGTTTTAAATTCAGTATGTAAAACAAAGCCACACAAAAAAAAAATTAAAGTAAAACTAAACCAAACCTAAACAAAAATACAAAATAAATAATAAACAAATAACGCCACACAAAACAAAAATGAAGCAAACAAAAAACCAAACCGAACATCATGGGTTAACAAAAGCAAAAAAAAAAAAAAAAAAAAAAAAAAAAAAAGCACAAAGCTACACAAAAAGAACTAAAGAAAACAGAAAAAAAACTCTCTTACTCTTGCAAATTTAATCAAATATTTTTTGGGGAAGAAAAAAAAAGCATGCATAAATTTAAACATGCAATATGCAAAACTAAACCTGAACTAAATAGAAATCTTAGGTTTACTCTTCAAAATCTGATCAAATATCTTGGAAAAAAGAGGGCTGATACTATTTCCAGTTCCTTTTTCACACTGGAAACAAAAGAAAAGGGATACTTTTTACTATACAAGATTGCAACTTTTTTTGCTTCTAATTCCAAGCCCTGATTAATACATCTTTAGACTGACTCATTAAAGAGATTCCCATCAGAACAGAAGGTCATCAGGGTATTCTATGCATACAAAAATAATGTGCAAACCATGCGCAGCATATCAACTACCAAGCTAAAAATGCTATTCCGAACATAATTCTTCTCTGAGCAGTTGCCAATTAGATGTTACAAGCCTACAAACCAGCATGGCCAAGTGAGCATGGACATTAGCCCCAAACGATGACCATCGGGCACGCCGGGAGCTTAAAAAGTTAGTCTTGTGAATTTGTACTTCTTGTAAGTACATAAGCTTCATTCTTGCTTTCTGACAAACTCCCAGAGCTTATGGCATCATCGCCCTCCCCTTCATTACATTTTCTAAGCCACTTCCTGAGTCTAGATGCACTGGCTGATGTGTGGCGACAGCCTGTCAAAGCCAAGCGCTTCTGACATCCTCTCCCCTCAAGCACGACAAGCAGTAGCAGGCCAAGGGGAATAACAGGACTTTGCGTTGTCGGACACTTATTGCTAAGCATTCGCCAGAGACCTTGATGTGTCAAAGGAGGAAAAAGCCAGAGTCATCAAAACTTTCTGCAAGCCTCCAGCAAGGTGCATGTCTACAGTCATCAAGAGGGAAACTCCACTTGTCAAGCAGGCCTAGTAGATTAAATGCGTCCTTTATATGCTTATTTTAGCCATATCATTTAAAGGAAAGCGTGGGAAGGCACACAAATTAAGACTCATGCCTTTAAATTGATCTAGTTTCTGTCTGTAAAAGGTTAAAACACACTACAGATGGTAAGTCAAGGTATATGCAATACTAACCACACCTTACATTAACATTTTCATCTGTAGATTAACCTAAACAATGCATTGGATCAAGTAATCTACATTACAATGAAATCTGGCAAATTGCAAATCACCGAAATATCCCACATTTCCTGCAAATGCAAAAAAAAAAAAGTTGTCAGATCAGATTTATGACACCTAACCCCATAAAATCTACTGTGTATCATATTTGATACGCAAATTTCATGCCTTATCAACATGATCAAAACTTGACTGAAAAACCTGTTGTAAACAATCTTACAACTTTAATCTGATAAAGAGTTTATATGAAGCTGTATAAAGCTAAAAATGTCCCTCTTTGGTCACGGTACACATCTTTTTGCTCTGGAATAATTACTAATTTTTATAAAGTAAACAAAAGAATCTTTATTTTATTAGTAATGTTTCAAGAAAAACACTTACTGTAACTGGACTGAAGCAAAGTTTACATAAAGTACTAGGGATGTAACAATATCTTTCAATTTTTAAACGCACACTAAACTCACATGCAATAAACAAGTTCAGTGTATTCACTGTGAACTGAGCCGTTCTGAGGTGTGGAAAACACCGGATCACGAGCTGATTGTCTGAACGAAGTGCAACTTCGCTTTGAAATACGTAGCGAAAACAGATTTGATGAAGAGATTAAGCCATATTGCGGTTTTAGTTCATTTGACATATACTGTGCCAAAGCATAATGCCCCAAAACACAACTTTAAAGACCTTTTAGGTTAGAATAAGACGTTGAAACGTATTTAAAAACTAATCTTTTTGCCCAGTAGGACTATCGTTTCATATCGTCATGCGGCCATGATAATATAGAGACAGTTTTGCTATTGCGATATCATGATATTGATAATATTGTTACATTTCTACTACTAATCTTCACGTATTTAATGACATCCATTTTATCTTAAGAGATAGAAACACATTTCAACTATAGCCCATCTATTTTCCTCATTTTAAACAGGAGATTTAAATAATCAAATAATAAAGGATATTATTAAAGATGACATTTTTGTTATTATTCCAAGCATATGTATATTCATAATCACCATCTGAATCCACAAGTGTTATTGCTGAGGAGCCATGCAAATTTATTTTTACAGATGTACACAGGATAAACAATTACTGTCTAAATAAGGCTATTTTTTAAAAAGTTCCATTTAAAAACAAATAATTAGTGCTGGGCAACAATTAATTGCAATTAATCAGATCCAAAATAAAAGGGTTTTTTTATGTATGTGTGCAAACTGTGTATATTTATCATGTATAGACAAAAAAAACACATACAGTATATATTTTGAAAATATTTACATGTATGTACTTCTTATGTATACATAAATAATGCACACAAAAAAAGTTTTATTTCGGATGAGATTGCAATTAATTGTTGACCAACACTACAAAAATAGACCATAAACCCTTTAAATGCCTGAAATAATGAAGAAAAATCCTAGCAGACAAACTTATGATATTAGCTTAATGATTATAACAACCTAACAAAACATATACAATAGTAACAACCATTTCCACCAAAATACTGCAAAATAACTTCGTATTAGCCGCCACTGTCATCGAAACAAGAAATAACAATTAATTAAATCGCAAATGAAATTAAACCTATGGTGATTTTTCAGCAACAACAACTGAAATAAGTCTAAGATTGATCTACTTCCTCATTTAAAAAACAATGCATTATATTGAGATCTGATACTCTGCAGCACTAGGTCTCAAACCGCAGAAACAGGCCATGACAATTATTCCCTCCTGACTTAAGTAATCCCTATGTCTGAGAAAAAGCTGCACCGTATTGAAAAGCTGGGCTAAAGGGCTAAAGACTTGAAAAGGCTGACTCCTGCTTTTTCACTGAGAAAGAGTCACTTTAAAAAGTGCATCATTGCAACAGCATCCTCAAATGCACAGCATCTTGCTTTAGTGACCTGGTGGCCAATGCGGATGCCCTGTAAAGGTGAGACGTACAAAGATCGCAGCCTAAAACCTACAACTGTCTAACTAGCAGCTCACTGGGTTTGGAAACACAGCCAAATGCAGGCTGCAAACTACTGCTCATTTCTGACTCGAGAAATACAAGGTCATACATGTGTGAAAGGCATTTTTTTGGGCTGCAATTCAAACCGCAGTACTCACAAAAATCTCTCTCTGATGATTTGTTATGGAGTAAAAGCAGTGCTGTATATAGTATCATAATGAGTAAATAAACTAAAACATAGACCTTCAGAGGAAACATCAACAAGCTGTAAACAATCCCGTCCCATTCCCTGTCACAATCCATCAAGCATTCTTGGAAAACAGTCCAACATCGCAGAATGATGTTTTAGAGATTGTCAGTAAACACACTTATGAACCCTTTCGCTGTCGCGATCGTGAAATATTACCCGGCTGATTAACTGTTGTACAAATACTCTCGCCTTTTTCTTCATTCATCAAAGCAGTTCCGCACGTCCGGCTAAGAACTGTTGGCTATCTGTGCTTATGCAGGATATTTTCTGCTAATCTAATACCCAGTCTGCCAAAGCATACTGAAGCCATTCAGCTATGAGCTCCTCTGGTACATATCTTATTTCACACTTGGTAGCATCCAGTCATTGGTGAGGTAATGTATTGTTAAGCTCGCGTATGGGGCAACATCTGCGCTTGATCACACGTGTGTATTGGCCAAGTCAGGTTCTCTAAACCTTGACATCTTTCATCTGGCTACATAGGCTGGGAACTGTAATTTCAGAGATTTTCCTGGCAATTCTTAAAGCTTTTGCACCACTCGCAACGCATTCAAACTTGGGCCAGAAGCCTCTGCAATAGCCTACTGCAACTGCAACTGCCATTTTATGGTCTCTGTGCCTTTAACTGCCACCGTTTTGCTGCAAAGGCGGCCCATTCGAGTTATTCCATTTGAGTTAAGACCAAAATGCACCCACAGGGAAGTCTTTGTGTTTGGCTTTGCAACCAGCCCCGAGTCCATGTTGTGGATGTTAACGACAGCCGCTCAAATGATGCTGGCAAAGCAACTTCATTTGAACTGAAACACAGGTTGTGATGTTTCATTCACAATAAAATAGCTCCAGCTATTTATTTGTAGCAAATAGTTTGCTATATAAACAGTTCTTATTCCAACTCCATTTTGACATCAGCATTCTAATTCCAATTAATTAATGTTACGTTGGAACACAAAACCAGTCATAATGGTCAATTTCTTAAAATTGAGAGTTATACATTATCCAAAGTTGAATAAATAAGCTTTCCACTGATGTATAGTTTGTTATGATAGGACAATATTTGGTTGATACACAACTATTTGGAAAATCTGGAATCTGAGGGTGCAAAAAAATCTAAATATTGAGAAAATTGCCTTTGAAGTTGTTCAAATGAAGTTCTTAATGCATAATACTAACTAAAAATTAAGTTTTGATATATTTACAGTAGGAAATGCACCAAAATATCTATATGAAACATGATCTTTACGTATCCTAATGATTCTTTAAATAAAAGTAAATTTGATAATTGACCCATACAACGTATTTTTGACTATTTTTGCTACAAATATACCCATGCTACTTAAGACTGTTTTTTATAGTCCAGGATCAAATATTCTAATATTCTTTAAGGAAATGCTTTTTTTTTTCATTGTTTGTTAATTAACATTCCAAATCCAATTAGATGTATATGTTAATATTCCAATTCCACTCCGCATTCCAATTCCATTCTACATTCAAATATTTACATGAACGCATTGTTTAAATAAGTGATTAACAGTCCAAATTTAATTAGTTGGATATTAAGATTCTGATTCCACAACACATTAGTTGGAATATTAACTAACTGAAATTGGTATATTACTAAACATCTAAATATATTGGAAATATTTACATGCCAAAGCCTTAACTGGAAATGTTGTAACATTACCACTGAATATTTCCAGGAAAAGCTTTGTTGTATGAATAATTAGCTAATGTTCCAACTGTATTGCACAACCGTTCGTAACAATTCAAACATGCAAAATTAAACAAGAAAGCACTGTCTGTAAATTACCTCCTTTCCACAGAGCTGTTTAATGCACCGCTGCACCCGTAAAGAACACATCAAGTCAACTAAAACACACCTAATTTGCATTCTATTTGTTGCAACATTTCCAAAATTGGCACAAAATTTGGATAAAAGCATAGATTGCGCATTGCGGTCAGCTTATTTAATCACTCATGTAGGCTTAATAAGTGAAAGTCCTATTCAAGGCTTGGAAATATTTTCTGGGAACTGATGCAATGCTTTTTTTTATGAACGTACTTCCTCAAGTTCATGGTTTATTTCATAGTTAGTGTCTCATAAAAATATCTAAACATGCATAACGTTTAACACAGAAGGGGTTATTACTGCAAAGCCCTGCAAGGAGGAAATGACAATGGGGGTACTCTTCTGATGGATAAATGAAGCATCCAGGCCTAAATGAGCCATGAAAGTCAATTAGGAAACATCCATAAAGTCCATTTTCTCCATACAGTTTTAAACGCCACAGGGTCTTGGTTTTCAGAATGGATGTGCCGCGAGAAATAAAGGACTGTGTGTGTGCATACACCATGTTTGGAGGAGTGGATTGTTGACTACTTGTTCTTGACCGCAGGAAAAAAAAAAAAAAAGCGAGTCAAGTATTATCATTTCCTCTGGGTTTCACAATGCAGTACGGAGCGAGATAGAGGGGCATAAATGGGAGGGAGTGAGCGTTTGGCTTGGGGGGCAGGGTGTTTGATGAACCTTTTCATCTGCACAGCTCTTTGAGGCAAGATGCTTTCAAAAAGCTCTTAAACAGAGCCCCGCGATGCTCAGACGCAGCCATGGGCACACTGTGCCATCTCGTCCTCTTGCACAGGAACCAAAAAATGCCCAGTCAATAAAACGGCTTTATTTTAAAAGGGACAGTTCAAATATAATAAATATTTAAAGATTAGTTCACCCAAAAATGTAAATTCTGCCAGCAATTACTCACCTTCATGTTATTCGGAACACAAACATTTTAATTTGTGTTTTGAAGATAAATTAAATTTGTACAAGTGTGAGTAATTAATGAGAGAATTTTCACCTTTAGGTGAACTATACCTTAGTAGTGACTACTAATATTGAATATTTACTGAATATTTATTGTATATTGTTTATATGTTTTAATGTAGCAGTACTGGTAAATATTTGACATTTATTAAATGTGACCCTGGACCACAAAACCAGTCATAAGTAGCATGGGTGTATTTGTAGCAATAGCCAAAAACACATTGTATGGGTCAAAGATTATACATTTTTGTTTTATGCCAAAGATATTTAGGATATTGAGTAAAGATCATGTTCCATTAAGATATTTTGTAAATTTCCTACTGTAAATTAGGGCTGGGCGATATGGCAAAAATGTAATCTCGATAATTTTTCCCCCATATTGAACGATAACGATATATATTTCGATATAAGCTGTTGATGTTGCCAGCTTTAAAATAGTATCCCAACAATGACTAAAGCCACAAAAATTAAAGGGTTCATTGAATTACATTTTAAAGTATAGTTTATTAAAAAACTAATTACAGATTTGGCCTTAAAACTTAAAACACCTTACTAAAATAAATTAAAAAAATAAAAGTTGTGACAGAGTATGGTAAATGAGAGTAAATGTACAAAATGTAAACATAAAATGATTGTAAAAACATAATTTGTAACAATTATTTATTTATTTATTTATTATTATTAACACAATTGTTTATTTTCTCTATTATAGGTGGAGCTATTTAAATTAGAGGCAACCACTGCATTTTGAAACACTCTACAGTATAAATAACAAAAGATTACGACACAGCTCTTTCTTAATCGTATTAAGTGCAGATAATTCAGCCATAATCAAAGTAGGCTACTCTCTAAATATTCAAAGTGCAAATAGAGACCGAATATTTCAAGCATGATACAGAGCTATAGACATACACAACCTATCATAGCCTGCATACTAATAACAGCCTAGATATGTCATGTAGCCTAATTTGCGTGCATTGTGGAGTCACTCTCTAAACAAGGGGGATTAAAATTGCTTTTGAATGCGCGTGCGTTTTTTGCTTTCGGTTTCAGTTTTAACAATCGCGCCAAACTCTCAGCTGAGCTAAGAGTCACTTTTTAGATAGCCAAACCACTTAATGGAATTCGTGCTACCTTTTTGTCGACAATTTCAACATCTTTGGATAATAACTCGAGGTTAGTTTCACTTTCGTCGCTGCTTCCACTCTTTTTTTTTGTCGTCCTGGTGTTAAGTTTGCTTCGCAAAGTGCGGTAGGAAATGAACTTTGTACTTTGACGTGCACACGCACGCTGCACGCTGATTGGCTGTTGTCGCATATTTCTGCTGTGTGATTGGCTCTTAGATTTATCCATATCGAGCAAAAAATGTCTAGAGTTTATTATCGTTATTAACATAAATTTTATCGCGATTCGATATGATATCGTTTATTGGCCCAGCCCTACTGTAAATATATCAAAACAATTTTTGATTAGTAATATGCGTGGCTAAGAACTTCATTTGGACAACTTCAAAGGCGATTTTTGTCAATATTTTGATTGTTTTGCACCCTGAGATTCTAGATTTTCAAATAGTTGTATTTCAGCCAAATATTGTCCTATCCTAACAAACCATACATCAGTGGGTAGGGGTGGGCGGTACACCGGTGTCATAGTCAGCACCAGTGTGACACTGCGCCACGACATGGATTTTCTAATACCGTCAATTGCCTTTGCCATCATCTAATCATTTACATGTAATACAGTAAATACAGTAATAACACAAATTTAAGCTTTAAGAAATCTAGAAATTATTATTTTTTGTTCTAAACATAATGTTGTGATGCCTAAATTAACTTTTACTTTTCAGTCTTTTTAAATAATTGCATACAATTTAAATATTGATCATTTATCTGTTATTAATGAGAATAATTAATCAGATTATCGGTAGAATTTTTATATTGTACACCTCTAAAGGTAATGTTTAGCAAATCTCAAAATAAATATTAAATATTGCAGCCTATACTGTGATGCCCATAGCATTTAAACACTTGATTTAAGTTTTTAGTCCCTTTTTTTCAATATCATCTATTTATCATGCGTGACAAAAAAAACAGAAGAAGTTTTCATTTTTAATATCACGCCGCCCCATAAATCACACCTAATTTCTAAAGCTAAACGCTTCCCTGTGGTCAACAAAACCTGCATGTCACAAACAGAATCAAGCCAGTTACCAACAAAATCAATCGTCCTGCATATTAACTGTGGACAAAGCACTATGTGAGATCTAAACATGAGATCAGCAAAAAAGTGTTTCGGATCATCACGTATAGGCTCCGTGTGTCTATGGCCACACATACACAAAGCAAAACCAGTTCAGCCAGCAAATTGACCTAGTATTACGCTCACCGCAGACACTTTGCCCACTTCCAGTACACACCATAAAAACCACAAACAGCAGCTTAATAATTTCCTTAAGAAACCACATCAAGTGCATGTCATCCATGCATGAGTTTCACTGATCTGCAGCCACAACCAACCTGAACGGCGGTATGTGGGTGTCACCTACTCGCTAATGAAACCTCAAGCTATATTATGGGTCGGCTGGGCTTATTGACAGCCGTGTTAGTCAGAGTTTCCATTGAACACAGTTACAGAACAAGCTACTGAAGGGCATGTTGTAACCAAACAAACAGGCACAGTTAAAGGGCCTCTATCACACATATGAAGCGGACTTTGTTCGAGCCCAAATATGGTCAGCAGGACCCAAAATGATGTTAACCCACTCCGTGGCTACGATACGTGATGGGCCTCAGTGTTTACCCAGCACTTGCAGAGTCCAAGAAAACGCAAACCACAATCTAACTGAACAAAGTGCTCTGGGAAAAATTAGATCATCATAACACGTGCCATAAAAATCCATTCAATCATTTACCAGACGGACTTCCCTCCTCCCTTGCACGTCAACTTCCTGTTGTGTCAGAATTTATTACCTCAGAGTAATGGATCTCATTCATTCACTCATTGATGGTATTTGAACTGCATGCAGAATTTCCTGCGCTTTAAAATATGGACTGAATCAGGCTCACAAAATCAGCAATGCACAAATGCACAAGTATCTCAGGACCAGGAAAGACAAATTGCTACCAAATGTTCCTAAAACTGCACCCTACCAAATGAAAAATGCCAAGAACCCAAATGACAAGCATAAATCACTTTATGCAAGTAAACTCACACAAGAAAGATTCAATTTCAAACAGCCTTTAACAAGAGAACTAAAAGAAGCATTTGCACATTTCCAGATGCTATTTTGCTTTTAAAAAAAACAGGAAACGTACCTGTGCGCTCAATGTAGTCTACACACTTCTCAATGAACAAAGGTATGGGCCTATCAGGTGTGACCAAGTTCTGAAGAGGCACCCCAAAATAGTTGCTTTCCCAATTTCTACGAGTTGGTGGGTACAATGGCTTTGTGGTCTTTGCTGACTTTGTCTGTTAAAAAAAAATGACATTACATGGCTATTTTGGCATCACAAAATAATGTAGAGTATGAAAAATAAATATATATTTTTTGAGATTTCCTAAGTACTTAACTGTGGTATTAAACTACTAAGCAAGCTTACCTTTTTGGGTTCCTTGGTCTTTGGCGGTTTCTTTTTCTTCATTTTCTTATCATCCTGCTCTGGGTCTGACGTGATGGCTGGATTGTCTATCCCTCCCTTCCAAGGATCCACCGGTGAGAGAAGCGGATCTTCTTCACTTCCTCGGTTGCCCCTTCCTTTCTTCTTCTTCTGCGTGGCAGGCCCCGACTCATCGTCGCTGACATCCGAGTGCACTCGTCTATGATAAGCTTTTGTCTTGCTAAAGAGGATCTTGGAACGATGTTTGTATTTAGAAGGCCTTCTGCCACCCTGAGACTTAGACATGGAGTCAAAGCCATTCTCCTCATCCCCGTGCAAAGCGAGGCCGCCAAACGAATTGCGGATCCTTCCAGACCTGCTGTGTGCGTCTTCTGGTACGGCATAGATGTCATCGCTGAAGCCTTTTGATTTGAGAAGCGTGTCGGCCGGCTCTGCATAGTTATCGGATGCTTCAAGGTCATCGCCGTGACCCATCACTGGACCTCGTGTCCACCTGGAGGTCCTCATTCCAGCTTCAATGGTCCTCAGAAGATTAGGGTCCAGTTTTTTAACATTGGGTTTGGGCAGCACGTTGGGCTTGGGTTTTACCGGGGGAGGCACTTTGTGGTTACGCTCGTGATCACCGACGGGTGTGCTGTGAACCGGGTACTCGTTTCCTTCGAGGTCGATTCTGTACTTCCGCTCGCTAGGATTGGGTAGCAGCTGCACGTCGTCGCCTATCGGGCTGTAAGGTGGTGGTCCCTCCCCGTCGTCCTCAGAGTCGGGGTAATATTGGTAGGCGGGCGAATGGCTGTGAGGTGACTGCGGGAAGACGTCTTCACCTGTGCCTGTTCCATCCCTGCTGTTGTCGAACATGAAGGAGCTTTCAATGTTGCTCTTCTTCTCGAGGACCTCATTGAAGAATGGTGTGAAAACTTCTGTTTGTCTGTGATACTGGGACAAGGAGTAGAGAGCGGTAAACTTGGCCGTAATTTCCGTGGCAATGTGCTCGCCCTCAGTCATCAGCTCTTTGATCGCCTCGTTCTCGAAGAAGTCCGCTTGGCTGTCCGTAATGGCCACTAGTTGAACTGGAATGACATCCTGGACTTCAGCCAGGAACGCTCTCAGCATAGCCATGGAAGACTTTCGTTTTGCTGAGTAAACAAGAATGTAGCCGTGCACCAATTCGTCCTTTCGGATGCCAATGGAGGAGTGGTAGGAGAGCACAGTGACCTGTATGCGTCTGCGGCTGTCGCCGATGATCTTGTCAAGGATCAGCGTGTTGCACTGGCCGGGCTGTCCGGCGCTGCAGGAATGTGAGTCCAAGAATGGTGAGAGAATGAGATCCACGCTGAACGGATCTCCACACATGGCACACATGACTATCCGCAAATCAGTCTCCGACAGATCCTTAATGGAGGGCATGGGGCTCATCATGTCGAAATTGTGCTTCAATCCCTCCAACACTGCTCTGAGGGCCTGTTTTATCTGCGACTCATTAAACTTTCTGGGAAAAGTGCCGGAGGGTATATCTACAAAAGTACACTGTAGCTTATTTGCAAGCTGTTGGCCTTGGTGCCTCAAAATAGGCATGTTTTTGCAAATGTTGTCACGCTGATTTGCTAGAATGAGAATGAATGGCACTGGCTGGCTATACCTATCCCTTCTGCTCTGGGCAATCTCAGCTCGGATCCGGCTTACGCGGTCACCGATGTAATTAAGCGACTCTATAGAGCTGAAGACACAAAAGAACCCATGGGGCTTGAAAGTCGATATCCAGGAATGGTTCAAAAGCATGCCGGAATTGACATCCACAGGCAAAAGGTCTAATTCATAGATTTTCCCATCAAGGGTGTATTCATCATCAGTGGACTGAGCTCGGATTTCATTCGCGAGCTCCTGCGCCAATCCCTCTCTGCCCACGAGACACAAGTTAACCTTATCAATGTTGGCACTGTTGTAGTAGATGTTCGAGCGGCCGTGATCCAGCTGAACCAGCCGGTTGGCCAGGACCTGCTCGACTTTGAGATCGATGCAGGCCGTGCCGCTGAGGCACGTCTCCTTGGTGGGGTGATAGACAAACCCGATGTGTTTCAGTAAAAGCGACTCCCTGTCAGTGGCGAGTTTCTGCAGAGCTCTGTATCTAGGCTCCTCGTTAAGCACGGCATGAATCTCACTCATTTTGTCACAGCTCGGGGTCGCGTTCAAATCGAGGTCATAGAACAGCTCTGCGTGCTCGAAAAGCATTTCCTGAAAGTCCTCTTTGGCCCTTTCAACTATTTCCTGCTGATGCCGACTGTAAACATCCCTGCGATCTGATTCTGTGATGTACTTGTATGCCTCGTCCTCCATGACAAAGCACATGACCTCTTCCCACGGCTGGCCGGGGCTAATGAAATGCACTCGCTCCAGCGTCTTCTTGAATTTATCCTTCATCTCCAAACGCCTCTTCTCAGATATCAAATGCTGTACATGACTTTGATAAATCCTCTCTCCATCCATGGTTTTGAGGATATCGAAGGGCACTCTTCTGTCGTCGGTTTTATCGAGGTGGTCAGTCTCATACCACGGCGTTTGTTCTAACTCAATGAAACAGTATTGAAACTCAGGCCTGCTCTTCATTAGGCTCTGAGCCTCGGTCCAACTCAGCGTCTCGATTTCCTCCAGGTTGTTCAGCAACTTATTAAGAATTTTTGGCAGGCTCGTAAGGTAATCCTCACGCCGCCTCTTGATATGCTCCTGTCTCAGCTGTTCTATGTGCTTCGAAAAGGTGTTTCTAGCCTTTTTGGTGCCTTCCAAGTTGATGTACTCGTCGTAGTCTGGGTGGCTTTTCAACTTATTGCTCACAATTTTCCAGCTTGTGTGGTAATCTCGGACAGTTTGAACGATGAGCTTTTCAAACTTGTCTGAAACTGAAGCTACTAACTGTCTCTGGGATTTGTACGCTTCCAAATAAGAGACGATCTTGGGTTTTCCTCTGGTTTTGTCCATCTGCTGTATCAGAGCATTGAAACAGAGATCCACGTTCACAGACGCTCGAGCTGACGTTTCCACCAACATGAGGTTCTTTTTACCGGTGACAAACGTCTGCACCTCCCTTAGGTATTGCTCGACACACTCGTCACATTTTGTCGCAGCGATGATTATGGGTTTTTTCGTCTTGGAAATTTGAGAATGAAGGCTGTGGACAAATTTCATCTGGTCGTCGAATTTTCTATTGCATCCTTTGCTTATGTCTATGCACAGCACAAAGCCATCGATGTTGAGCTTGCCATCAGGCATCTGCTTCTGATCAAAATCCTGTTCCAACCCAAGCTGGTCTGTGCAAATGTACATCAGCTTCTCAGCAGACTGTAGCTTCGTATTGGCAGCCCGTTTCGTGTAAGGCTGCAGGTTTGTGCTCCGATGAGGCAAGAAGGTTTGGTCATCGATGAACTCAGTCTGCTCAATGACCTGTATTCGACACTCCAAGCCATCGTCCCCTCGATGTAACACTTCACCCCAGTATAAGAAGTGATCGTTGTTCACCACGCGCCCTCCAAAGTCAATTGTGCTCAACACAGAAGTGTGCTCCAAGTAGTAGCAGTCCGCACTGGGGTGCACATATCTGTTGCATAGGCAGGATTTACCTACGCCGCAGTTGCCCTTCTCTTTCTCAGTGCCTGAGAGTCCGACGACACTGATAGCGTATGTCGGACGGGGCTCCTTATTCTTGGCCATTATATTGCCCCTCTCATTGCTTGTTACGCTAAGCGAAGTATGCCGGCCAGGCAAGCACGTACTTCCATTTGCTAGTGCAGGCGCTTTTCCATTTCTCACTTTGCATGAGCCGATGTAGCTTTAATCTCGATCATCTGTCCCAGACGACTGCTCTTTCCTCTTCTATCACCTTCCTGCAATAAAAAAAATATTAAATTAGTCAATAATATGATAAAAATTTTATTAGCCAGGCACTTATTTATCATTCTGAATTTAATACATCTTATGACAACACAGGCACAATCAAACAAGTACAATAAAAAAAGACACTAATGTTTATAATGATATTAAATGCTAATGCATTTTGAATATATATAAGTCTGCACTAACACTACCACAACTGCTTAGGGAACAAAACAATCATAAAATTTCACAATAATCAACATCTGAAACACATCTTTATTGATCATCATTTAAGTAGGAGTACTGACACTGTGACAAACTCATTCACTGTAATATACACTTACTGCATGTACACCAGTGTTTGTAGATAATATGCAAGCTGTGCTTGTCATCAGCAGTGACAAGCTTTGTACTAACAAATAAATGCACCTGAAATAAGAAAGAAATAGGCAGCACATTTTCTAATTTACACTCACACTAAACAACTGCAAGTAAATATTTCATAACCACTTTTGAACAGACCTATTTTATATTCAATATTTGGCAGTGTAAAGCCTAACGTGTCTTTAAAAGATTTAAATTTGTGAAAAGTGTTTCATCATTTACTCATCCTCATGTTGTTCCAAACCTGTACGACTTTCTTTCTTCAGTGAAACACAAAAGAAGTTCTTCGTCAAAATGACTGAGCTAAATGACTCACTTTTTATTGCATCTGTTTTCCACGTAATGAAAGTAATTGATAACTGGAACATACTTTGTTTCACAGACGGAAAAAATGCTACATATTTTTGATCAATACATTCCCAGGTCTTTTTCTGAAATGTATTATTACCAGATAAGGCTTTTTAAAGGACATTTGTGACCCTGGACCCACAAAACCAGTCTTAAGCAGCATGGGTATATTTGTCAAAATTATAATTTTTTCTTTTATGCCAAAAATCAGAAGTATAATAAGTAAGGATCATGTTCCATAAAGATTTTTTGTAAATTTCCAACCACGAATATATCAAAACTTTTTGATTAGTAATATGCATTGCTAAAAACGTATTTGGATAACTTCAATGGTGATTTTCTTAATATTTAGATTTTGTGCACACTCAAGATCACCAAATTTTCAAATAGTTGTATCTCAGACAAATATTGTCTTGTCCTAACATATATATTCAGCTTTCACATAGTGTATAAAGCTACATGAGTCACTTTTTATTGCATCTGTTTTCCACATAATGAAAGTAACTGATAACTGAAACTGTCATTCTATGTTCCACGGAAGAAAATAATCATACATATTTATACTCAATACATTCCCAGATCTTTTTCTGAAATGTATTACTACCAGATAAGGCATTTTAAAGGACAATTGTGACCCTGGACCACAAAACCAATCTTAAGTAGCACAGGTATATTTGTAGCAATAGCCAATAATACATTGGACGGGTCAAAAAAACATTAGTGTATAAGTAAAGATCATGTCCCATGAATATTTTTAGTAAATTAATATATCAAAACGTAATTTTTGATTAGTAATATGCATTGCTAAAAACTTGGTTTGGACAACTTTTCTTAATATTTAGATCTTTTTGCACCCTCAGATTCTAGTTTTTCAAATAGTTGTATCTCTGCCAAATATTGTCCTTTTCAGCTTTTAGATGATGTATAAATCTCAATTTCCAAAAATTAACCCTGGTTTTGTAGTCCAGGGTCACATTTAGATTCACTGCTAATGAATCTTTCAAAGAACCGACTCAAAAGAACAACCTGCTCACAAATCGAATCACTTAACACATAATCAATAACTAATATCGCAAACCTCAACATAAATGGTAAAAAGCATATTCTCTTTAAAAACGTCTATGACTTTTAAGACTGTATTGTAATTTTTAGGTCAGGGGAACACTTTTGAACATTCTCAGTCTGAGATATTTACAGTTCTTGCTTGACCGTGGGAACCCTAGAGAAAATCATGCCAGAAATTTCATTTTAGCCGAATTATCCTTTGTGTCCAGAATGTCATAAACAACGACCGCATTTATGGGACATCAACGACTGGACCTCACAAACATTAAATCACGGAAACACCAAACATCAGTGTGTTTCTAAACGACGGTGGGCTGCATTTCTCAAGCGAGGATGCAAAGCAGACAGAAGCATCTGCTGAAGGTGAGAAGGAATTCCGACCAGCACTCGAGCAGAAGCGCTATTGTTAAGGGCAGTCGCAAGCCACACTGCGATCAAACGAGCACGCCACGATTCCCACGACTAGTCGAATGAATTAATCGCTAAATGTGGCTTTTAGATTGCAAAGAATGTGTGTGGATCATTTACTTCAAAACACCTCAACCCAAAAAGCGCCCACTGCATTTGAATGCCAGGAATTGAATTTCACATCTGGATAGTTTTATCACCTCAAACCAATTATCGTTGTATTAAAGAACACGGCGATTTAAATCCATGTTATTATGCTTTTATGTATTCGCATCGACACGGGCCTTGCCTCTAACAAGGCTTTAGATGCTTCCTTTGCTTGCTAGCTTCCCAGTTAGCCAGGGCTAGTTAAGTGTGACACCGACACAACGCGCTGTAGGCGAGACAGACAAATCTGTGCATTTCCATAAAACTACACAACTAACGCACTATCAAACACTGAACCAAATCCAGTAAAGCAAACGACAAAAAGCATGCTAGAAAGTCACATACTCCGTGTACATTCCCCTACCTAACATGGTCGCTCCCAGCTCCCGACACCACAGACAGGAGGAGGCATTCCAACTATTTCCTTAAATTTCCACGGAAGCGATACCGAGACAAATTCCAGTTTTGTCGCGTTTCCCGTGGGCTCTTGGAATAATCGGCGAAATTTCCTCAAAGTGGTTGTTTTCAGTGTTTTCTAGCAGTAAGAGTGGTATGCGTGTAATCGGAGAGTCATCCCCTCCCCTCTCATTCCAGTCAGTAATGGCGACGGATAGATCCGGCTCACTCTCTCCACACTAACTTTTCCATTCCGCTCACCACGGGGGCACGACGCGCGCTCACGATTGCCTCTCAGGATCATATAGGTTAATACTTTACGGGTTTTGATATCTTAATTTGATCTATGCTAAGGCAAATCAATCAAGAAATACACTATTAAAAAGACATCGAGTTGTATTAACTCTATCTATCTATATGTGACCCTGGACCACAAAACCAGTCATAAGATTAAATTTTACAAAACTGAGATGTATCATATGCAAGCTCAATAAATAAGCTTTCTATTGATGTATGGTTTGTTAGGATAGGACAATATTTGGTCGAGATACATCTATTTGAAAATCTGGAATCTAAGGGTGAAAAAAAATCAAAATACTGAGATAATCACCTTTAAAGTTGTCCAAATTAAGTTCTTAACAATGCATATTACTAATCAAAAATTACATTTTGATAGGTTTACAGTAGGAATTTTACAAAAAAATCTTAATGTAACATGATCTTTACTTAATTTCCTAATGATTTTTGACATAAAAGAAAAATCAATAATTTTGACCCATACAATGTATTTTTGGCTATTGCTACAAATATACCCCAGCGACTTAAGACTGGTTTTGTGGTCCAGGGTCACATATATCTACCTATGTAACTTGAGATTTAACATTTTGCCTCTTTTCAATTTCATTTTTAGGCTTTTTAATTAATTTATGTATTTTTTTTTCTCAAACCTGGTGAAAAAAAGCTAAAACCAGCCTAGGCTGGTTGGCTGGTTTTAGCTGGTCAACCAGTCTGGTTTTAGCTGGTCAGCAGGCTGGTTTTAGAGGGGTTTTGGCCACTTCCCCAGTCTGGTCTTAGCTGGACAAGCTGGGAACCCATCAGCTAAAACCAGCTTATTCCAGTCTAAACCAGCTACGACCAGCTAAAACCAGCCTAGGCTGTTTTTTCAGCAGGGAAATAATGCCGTTTACAGATTATGTATGTTTTAAAATAAGTCACAGCCTTTATTTTTCAGTAAGTGGTATTTTAATAAATAATTAGTATAATTACAGTATGTTTAAACGTTGTTTAAAGGTTGTATCAGCGATTTCTAGCCTGAAACATAAAGTGTCAAATTCAGCTGAGCTTTCTTCACGATCCGCTCGCTGCCTGCCCCATAAATTGTCTGTGAAAAAAACGCGTCTCTCTGGTCAGCCTAGGGTCCGAGATATGCCAAAAAAACAATCTGCACTACCAACCTTTCCACAGATAAACAAACAGTGTTCCAACCAATCAGCGTCAGGGGTTTGGTGTTGTGGACTTTCGCTCCGCCTCCCTCACAACCCTGCACCAGTAGGAAAGTCCACAACACCAAACCCCTGACGCTGATTGGTTGGAACACTGTTTGTTTATCTGTGGAAAGGTTGGTAGTGCAGATTGTTTTTTTGGCATATCTCGGACCCTAGGCTGACCAGAGAGACGCGTTTTTTTCACAGACAATTTATGGGGCAGGCAGCGAGCGGATCGTGAAGAAAGGTCAGCTGAAATTGACACTTTATGTTTTAGGCTAGAAATCGCTGATACAACCTTTAAAGATGGAAGTTAAAGCTCTATTATCCTGGTTTGTTTGAATGAAGGCTTAGCTGCTGGCCAACCACAAATGACAGCTTTTTGTACTCTTCTCTTTGATTTGTTATAACTTTTGTCAGTCTATAGTACTCCAGATATTTTTCCTGGTCCGACAGATTAGTACAGTCCAAAGCATGACAGCAAATGACTATTTTCAGCAACAATAATGTATGAAACAAAGTATGCAAGTTTAGTCCGGTGGCATTGTTTATGTTCAGTGCCACCAATATTAATTTATATTAATATTAGTTAATGACGGCTCATGAAAACACTCTATTGTCCTGGTTTGTTTGTATGAGTGCTCAGCTGCTATTTCAATGACACAGAAAACACCATAGAGGGTTTGTACTTCTCACGATTTGGTCAATTACCTGGATGCAGGGCCATTTTGGAGATACTCGGATGTAAACAACAGCATGGATTACATGATTTCTGCTAATTTATGCTGTCGAAACCACGCAAAAAATGTGTGGAAGCTGCTAAATCATATAGAGAAGGACTTAGTAAGTAGGAAAGGGCAACATATTTGGACAAACTAAAGTTAATAGGTGGTAAAGATACGTACCAGCAGAATTAATTAAGATATTAGCCTAATATTCCACCTACCTGATCAGAAATGATGAGAACAAACATAAATGTTGTCAAGATTCTTGCCCTGGAAATCCTGGTTTAGTTTGGCCTTTTGTTCCTCAGACAGTTTTCGCACTCTTCTCCCTGATTAGTTATAACTTTTGTCAGTCTATAGTACTCCAAATGTTCTTCCTGGTTTCGACTGATTAGTACAGCCAAAAACATGACAATAATTGACCATTTTCAGCAGCGATAATCAGCAAAATATGCAAGTTTTGTTTGGTGAAATTGTTTACATTCAGTGCTGCCAATATGGCCGCTTGATGACGCCTCGTGAAAACACTCTATTCTGCCCTCCAAAGGCAAAGCGCAGTAACTACACATTTGGTCAAAATTGAGTTAAGGCTTAAAATGGACTTTGTGACAACTGTTTTGTCTTGTGGCAAAGTCTCCTGGTTACATTTTGTCCCAGAGAAATGAGAGTGTTTCAGAGAAACAAGAGTGTCAACATGTTGGACTAGCTGGCGTAAAAATTTAAAGGCATTTTTCTCAGTTTCAGTGTTCGCGTAGTTACTGCACTTTGCCTTTGGAGGGCAGTATTGTCCTGGTTTGTCTGTTTGAAGGCTCAGCTGCTATTTCAATGACAGAAAACACCATAGAGGGTTTGTGCTTACGTCAGTTACCCGACTGCACGGCCATATTGGCGATAATCAGATGTAAACAACAGCATTAGCTTGCACGGTTAATGTACTGCTGAAAATGTTACTCTGCTAAATGTATAGAAGCTGCTAAAACATACAGAGAAGGACTTAATAAGCAGGAAAGGGTGTAATATTTTGACAAACTAAAGTAAATAGGTGGTAAAGATACACACAAGCAGTATTAATTAAGATGCTAGCTTAATTTCACCTAACTGAGTGGAAATGATAAGAACAAACACAAATGTTGTCAAGATCCTTAAGCTGGAAATCCTAGTTCAGAGTGGCCAACCACAAACCACAGTTTTTCACTCTTCTCTTTGATTTGTTATAACTTTTGGCCGTCTGTAGTACTCCAAATGTTTTCCCTGGTCTGACCAATTAGCCCAAAACATGATAATAATTGATCATTTTCAGCAGCAATAATCAGCAAAATATGCAAGACTTGTTCAGTTCAATGGCATTGTTTACATTCAGTGCCGCCAATATGGCTGACTAATGACGCTTCGTGAAAACACTCTATTGTTCTGGTTTGTTTGTATGAAGGCTCAGCTGCTGTTTTGATGACACTGAAAACACCATAGATTAGGAAGGCCGGCCTTATCCTGTTTGCACCGTTTTATCTATTCTTATGGATGTGTTTGGCACAAAGTCTAAAGTTTAATCTAAAATCTCCATCATGCCTTTAAATTATCAATAAAATGTGTCAGTGGTAGTCATGGGTGTTCATTTAGCAAGAGATTGTATGCTACAATGTACTTAGCAAACATTTGCAGTAAATTGAGTTTGTTTTTTGGATTCAGAGAGCCCAATGTTTATAGTACATTGTTTACCATCTGAGTTAACAGCACTGAAATTAACTGAACCGTTCCTTTTGAATTTGCACAGCTTCTTTGGTTTTAGTTTATTTAAATTGTATGGGTCAAAATTATAGATTTTTCTTTATGCCAAAAATCATTAGGATATTAATTTAAGATCATGTTCCATGAAGATATTTTGTAGATTTCCTACCGTAAATATATCAAACCTAATTTTCGATTAGTAATATGCATTGCTAAAAACTTCATTTGGACAACTTTAAAGGCGATTTTCTCGATATTTTATTTTTTTGCACTCTCAGATTCCAGATTTTCAAATAGTTGCATCTCGGCCACATATTGTCCTATTCTAACAAACCATACAATGTATACATGTATAAATCTCAATTTTAATATTTATACGGGTCAAAATTATCGATTTTTCTTTAATGCCAAAAATCATTAGGATGTTAAGTTAAGATCATGTTCCATGAAGATATTTAGTAAATTTCCTACCACAAATATATCAAACCTAACTTTCGATTAGTAATATGCATTGCTAAGAACATCATTTGGACAACTTTAAAAGCGATTTTCTCAATATTTTTAATTTTAAAATTGTAAAATTTAAAAAAAAAAATACCCATATTACTTGTTTTGTGGTCCTGGGTCACATTTGTTTATTTTTTTATGATTCCTTTTCGACCCATACTCCTGCAGTATTCATATTCAAAAGATTTTGAAATGATATACCTGTGCCAGGCAGAAGGATCCAGCAGAACTAGACATGGGATAGTCTGATTAAGGAATGAAGATGGGTCATGCACACACTGAGGTGTGCCCACTGCTGCTGCGGATTCTCTTGTGTTTGATGTGTTTGTTTTTCATAAAATAATTCTGTTCTCCAAATCTATTGTCTAGATAGCATCTGTTCCCAAGGCAACGCCTATCTGTGGTCAGTGGCCAGCCACTCCCGGTCCCGGGACGCAACACAAATGTCAAGTTTCTCCTTTTGTAAATGCAAATGGTCAATCCGACCACTTAGAGTCTAAAATCAGTGTTTTGTCTACAAAATATTGCATCATCATGTGGTTAACAATCTTAAAATGCAAACATGTACTTTCAGCATCATTACTCCAGTCTTCAGTGTCACATGTTCTGTCAGAAATCATTCTAATATGCTGATTTGCTGCTCAAGAATTATTATTATCAATGTTGAAATCAGTTGGGCTGCTTAATATTTCTCTGAGGCTGCACTTAGTCAATTCTGACCATAAATCAGATCTACAGTACGACTACAGTATGCCTCTTTTATCCAGATCTGATCTGGGTTGTTGAACAATGGCTCTGAAAGCCTGTGGGTCTGAAAGTGAATTTCATCACAGTGTCATGATTGTGCCTGCATTTGACATTCAAATGTTACTGCCATCAGCCATCACTTCCTCCTTTGAAAATCATCCATTGAAACTCTGTTTGCAATAAGTAGGCCTATCTGTTTGTGTCATTCTGGATTCAAAACAGTGTTATTTTAGTATTATTTACACTACCAGTCAAAAGTGTATGAACAGTAAGATTTTTAATGTTTTTAAAGAAGTTTCTTCTGCTCACCAAGACTGCAATTATTTGATCCGAAGTACAACAAAAACAGTTCAATTTTGAAATATTTTTACAATTTTAAATAACTGTTTTCTATTTGAAAATATTTTAAAATGTAATTTATTCCTGTGATTTCAAAGCTGAATTTTTAGCATCATTACTCCAGTCACATGATCCTTCAGAAATCATTCTAATATTCTGATTTGCTGCTCAAAAACATTTATCATTACCGAAAACAAGCATGCTTGCTTAATAAAACTATTAATTTCTAACATTCCCAAGCTTTTGAATGGTATAGTGTTTAATGTTACAAAAGATTTTTTACTTCAGGTAAATTATGATCTTTGGATCTTTCCATTCATCATAGAATCCTTAAAATGTACTGTTTTAAATATTGATAAAAATAATAATAAAATTTGTTTCTTGAACAGCAAATCAGCATATTGGAATGATTTCTGAAGCATCATGTGACACTGAAGACTGGAGAAATGATACAAAAATTTCAGCTTTGTAATCACAGGAATAAATTACATTTTAAAATATATTCAAAAAAAAAAGTTATTTTAAATAGTAAAAACATTTCAGAATTTTACTGTTTTTGCTGTACTTATTTAGAATAAGAAAAGATTTAAAAAAACAATAAAAATCACTACTTTTGACTAGTAGTGTAAATGTATTAATGAGTATTAATTAATATTTCAGTTTTCATTTTAAAGCATTAGTAATTTTGTTAAGGCATTTTTATCATTTTTTAAATTTGATTTTTTTTTTAGTTTTTGTAATTTTAGTACTTCAATGTATTATTTCACTTAGTTGACAAGGCAACATTTAACATTTATAATTTAACTTTTCATTTAATATTTATATTTGTATTGTATTTTAGATTTATTTCAATTACCAAAAATTATTTTTAATCGTTTTAGCTTTAATTTTTTTAAAGTTGCAGTTAACAATACATTGATTAAAAAGTAGCAATTTGGTTGTTATCAAGTTGTTTTAGTATCAATAATACCGGTAACACTTTACAATAAGGTTCATTAGTTAACATTAGTTAACTACTTTAGTTAACATGAACTATGAATAAACAATACTTCTACAGCATTTATTAATCTTAAATCAATGCATTATTAAAGGTAAATCACAATTTATTGAAAAAATAAAATAGGAATATATATATATATATATATATATATATATATATATATATATATACACAACATATTAACTGCTATGTAAGATATACAATTGATGTCAAAAGTTTACATACACCTTGCAGAATCTGCAAAATGTTAATTATTTTACCAAAATAAGAGGGATCATACAAAATGCATATTTCACATAAAAGATGTTTACATGCTATAGTAATAATAACAAAATTATTTATTATATTGACTGAACTTTCCTAAAACAGGCTGTATGCAAACTAGCAGTAATTAAAGTTCTTAATTAATGTTCATTAGTGCAGCTACTGCCCACAAAGCACAAACGTGTGGACATCAAACGCTCAGCGCCAGGCCGCATAATGTCTCTGTCCGTGCCTCCTTTAAATCTCGCCCTGTCTTTTTTACATCATGAATTATTTACCTTCCCCCCACCCCCAAATCTCCTTCCAACACCCCTCAGATCTGCAGATTCACTGTCAGCTGTGCCTGGAGTCCTGCTGAGAAGCCCTGGTGTCCACACCCTTTGTGTGGAGCCTGATTGTGCAAGATAAGCCTAGTCATCGCTATGACTTTAATGTAATGTAAAATAGCCAAACGCTTAGGTAAATCTTTGATACAGAAATTGCATTGCCTGTATTCTTTTTTTTTATTTTTGTAAAAAAACACCTGCTGTTTTTCAAATCACTACCTTAGATATAGTTTTATACAGCTAATAATGCATATGGAGATGTTTTTAAAGTTTACTGTAAAGAATAGCAATGCTAGAGAGTTAAAGCGCCTCATAGACGCCTCCTTAAGCATACATCGCCCCCCTCCTGTTCCCCTGCGCTGCAGTGCAATTGGAACCAGCTGCTGCTGCTATTTACCCTGAGCACAGCAGCAGCAGCAAAGCTACATTGCCATGGTTATGGATCCACGCTTGGGATTGTGGGAAGGGCTGGCTTTCCGGGTCACTGAAGACGAGGCTTCGGGAGAGAGATATCATGCAGATAACTACAGCCACATGCTTAATATTGTCAGAATATATATCTGATATTAAAGTCTACAGCCTAAAAATGCTGTTTTTAGCTAGGTTTAAAAATTAATAAGTGCTGAATGGCTAAGACTCCAGCATTCAAGCTTCCTATGGGAGTAAGGAACTTCAATGGGTAGTTAAACTGGTACTTTAGTTAAGCTGACACATGAGGAATTTATGAAAAAATAGGAAAAATATATACAGTCAATATTAATTGCTATGCAAGATATACACTTGAGGTCAAAAGTTTACATACACCTTGCAGAATCTGCAAAATGTTAATTATTTTGCCAAAATAAGAGGGATCATACAAAATGCATGTAATTTTTTCACATAGAACACATTTACATATAGTCTACACGAGAAAATAGTAGTTCAATTTATAAAAATGAACCTGTTCAAAAGTTTACACACACTTGATTCTTAATACTGTGTTGTTACCTGAATGATCCACAGCTGTGTTTTTATGTTTTTGTTTAGTGATAGTTGTTCATAAGTCCCTTGTTTGTCCTTAACAGTTAAACTGTCCGCTGTTCTTCCGAAAAATCCTTCAGGTCCCACAAATACTTCAGTTTTTCAGCATTTTTGTGCATTTGAACTCTTTCCAACAATGACTGCATGATTTTGAGATCCATTTTTCACACTGAGGACAACTGGGGGACTCATATGCAACTATTACAGAAGGTTCAAACGCTCACTGATGCTCCAGAATGAAACACAATGCGATACAACCTGGGGGTGAAAACTTTTGGAATTTAAAGATCAGGGTAAATGTAACTTATTTTGTCTTCTGGGAAACATGCAAGTATCTTCTTGTAGCTTCTTAAGGGCAGTACTAAATTTAAAAAATATTATATTTAGGCAAAATAAGAAAAATGGACACATCTCCATGCTGTTCAAAAGTTTTCACCCCCGGCTCTTAATGCATCTTTTTTTTTTTTTTTTTTTTTTTTCTTTCTGAAGCATCAGTGAGTGTTTGAACCTTCTGTAATAGTTGCATATGAGTCCCTCAGTTGTCCTCAGTGTGAAAAGATGGATCTCAAAATCACACAGTCCTTGTTGGAATGGGTTCAAATACACCAAAATGTTGAAAAACCAAAGAATTTGTAGGACAAATTAAAAACATTTTCACTCCCCCCGGCTCTTAATGCATTGTTTTTCCTTCTGGAGCATCGGTGAGTGTTTGAACTTTCTGTAACCTTCTGAAGATAGTGCTGTAAATGTATATACTGTAAATACTATTAATGTTAGGGTACATAAATATGGTAAAAAGTACTGCCAGTGACAAGCTGTTGTGTCCCTAAAGGCACAATTTTCGCATATTTTTTCTAAAAGTGTTCTGATGTTCCTCAGAATCAGGTCTCAAGATATAACATTAATGAAGATTTATTATACATGCCAACAGTATACTCTAGCTGCTCTGAAAAACCTCAGCCCCAAAAGGCATGTACCTTACATAATTTTAATCAATTATACATACATGTCTTCTATTATAGATGTGCAGATCACCATTTGAGCCAAAGCTATGAAGTACCAAATATAAAGGTGCAGAGATGACCACATATAGTTAAATAATTATTATTGTCATTTGCAATGATAATAGATAATGATCTGATCAGGATCTGATTGAAATTTGCCGTTTTACGGTTTATTTTTAGAAGTAATGATTTCTCCTTAAATGTCTTTGTTTGCACCTCAGCTTTCCTTATTAACGGTATCTGCTCATGAATCAAAGATGACAGAAATAAGACTGCCCTGTGTCCTCCTGGGCTGCGCAGCTCGCCCATTTAATTATTGATTTTTTTTCCATAGCCTTAGGAAGTGGAAGCTATAAGCCACATTTACCACATGGGGCAAAGTCTGCATTTATAATGCCACTGAGAACGCCACAAGGACACTGTTTTAGAAATCTGTTTCTGGCCAGGTGGGAATTACCTGAAACATGCTCAATCATGTTGCCTGATTTTCATTATACAGTCTCTCACAAGGAGATAAGGTTTCAAGAGTGGAAGTCGTCTGAGCTTGGACCAGATTTATGAATGGTCTTCGCTTGATGGTTGAAATTCCCTTTCTGGGATGAAAATTGTGGTGAATTCTACATCTGTATTTGAATAGATGTTTATTTAGCTGTTTACACCTCAATGGCACGCTCATGGGAGTCTGAGTCACACCACTGCGCTCAATGACATCAGTCAAGGCATGTTATCGGGATAACGCTTTCTTTATCATGAAAACAAAGGGAAAATAAATAACAGCAAATGTGAAACTGTCCAAATTCAGCTGAGGTCATTGTACAGCTGAAACCCCGGGGTCGGTCTTCTGGGAACAGTTAAGCAATTGAGACTAAAAGAAAGCAAAATAGCTTCATTGCGGTGATGAATCACAGACTGGTCTGTCTGGCCAGTGTTACGCAGGGGTGGACTGAATACGGCTGTTTCAGCTGAGTCAAGGGAGCTGTGAAAATATGCAGGAAGTGACCCTGTTTTTCTCATCCCGTGAAAACTTCATCCCACTTTTCCTATTGGACCGGGACCATTTATCTTAATTAAGTGTAGTTAAGTAACAAAAGAGTCCAATCATGTTGCTGTCAAAAGAGGAAATTTGTCAGCGTTTAAGTGAAAGACCTAATTTAGCTTTCACTATAAATCAAACAAAGCACAATCAGATGTATGAAAACATTTGCACTGCCATCAAGTGGTCAAGATTTGTAATGAACATCTTTTTAAGAAAGTCTCGCTGAAGTGAAATCAATGACATTGACTGAAGCCACACTAAATCTAACCTTTGACCCAGTTTCTTTTGAGTAAACATCTTATTGTGGTAAGAAAAGATTCACATTAGGTTACAGGTAAATTGTTTAAAATCAAAATGATTTATTAATATTTGTTAGCTTATATCTCTAAATAACATGAACGGTATGTCAGTGCATAAATAAAGAACATAAATTATAGTTTTCTAATAGGTATCTGATACCAGTTTAAATGAAACAAGTCGATTAGGATACAGTTAAATAATACTGATGTTTTCCTCAGGTCAGCAATTTTTGCGTGAATTATCATTTAAATGCGGATGTCATTTATCTTGGATGTGCTGCTAGTCGGTGGACTACTGCTGCTGCAACTCTTCTGTAAGCCTCGGCCTGAAAAACAGGCAAATGTGCATGAATAAATTAGTAAATGATTTCATAAATGTTATTTCAGATCAGTTCTGTACATTTTTGTTACTTGTATTTATCAGAAACCGTCTGAAGTGGTTTGCATGACCATTTAGAAATGGCCAAATTTCAGCATAACTACAGTTATATACTAAAGTCTTAAGGAGCATTTCAATTATAAAAGAAAAAAATAAAATATATTAAGTGCAATAAATAAACAATATTTACTTTACCATTGTATAATATAATATAATAATATATGTGTACAATATACAATATTAAATATTTTTGTAATTTATCAACACATGCTACAGAGTAGTTTAAGTAATATAATACACAAAAGTATAAAAAGTAGATTATTATATATAAATATTACATACAATAAATATACGATATTTGCATTTCAATTTTGAAATTTATCAATAGATGCTACCAAAGTAGTATCACATTCATTTTTGCACTCAAAGATACTTGAAGGAGAAGTTCACTTCCAAAATGAAAATTTTTCACATTTTTCCTTATTCAAGATGCTCCTGTCTTTCTTTCTTCAGTCGCAAAGAAATTAAGTTTTTTTTTTGAGGAAAACATTCCAGGATTTTTCTCTATATAGTGGGCTTCAATGGGGATCAATGAGTTGAAGGTCCAAATTGCAGTTTCAATGCAGCTTCAACAGGGCTCTACACAATCACAGCCTGGGAATAAGGGTCTTATCTTATTAAAAAAAAAAAATGTACATACTTTTTAACCACAAATGGCAGTCTTGCACTAGCTCTGAAATGCGCATGTGTTGGAAAGGTCACGCGTGGTTGATTCTGCGTCTGCGTACTTCGGCTTTTTAAACACTTGGTCGGTACTTCCGCTAATGTGTGAAGTCGAGCTAGTGCAAGATGAGCATTTTTCTTGGAAAATGGCCAATTGTTTTGCTAGACAAGACCCTTATTCCTCAGCTGGGATTGTTTAGAGCCATTTGAAACTGCAATTTGGACCTTCAACCCGTTATTCCCCATTGAAGTCCACTATATGAAGAAAAATCCTGGAATGTTTCCCTCAAAAACCTTTATTTCTTTCAGAAAAGAAAGACATTAAACACTTTGGATGACATGTGGGTGAGTAAATGAATAGGAAACTTCCTTTATTCTGCAAGTGAAGTTCTCCTTTAAAGGCTTACGGTAACTAATTACCATAATGGAAAACCCTGAAAAGAAAGACAGGAATCCAGCATGATTCACTTACTTCTGGACTATCTGGGGATGACACAACCACTGGCTGTCCCTTGTCTGACGTCTCCCTAATGTTGAGATGAAGAGGAATGTCCCCTGGAGTGAGAAAAGAAAAACCTTGTGTCCTCACAGATTGGCCAATCCACTTGAATCAAATCTAGTTACATACAATTTGACTTCATAATATGCATTACGTCTGGTAAATGTCAGTTTTTTTAAAATGTGCTTAAATACCAAAACAGTTGCCATAATGTAACTCTTTAAACAGAATGGCCTTACCAAGCATCTCAACACCAAGAGTCTGAGCCAGCTCTTTAGCCCCATCTGAGCCGAAAATGTGTGTTTGATGACTGCACTTGGGACACTGGAAAACACTCATGTTTTGTACCAGACCCAACACCTAAAAAGGGCAAAACACAGCCTTAAATGCATATTTATTAAACAAAACAAAACAAAAATACTGGGGTCGATCAGGTGACTCCTGTCGGAAATTACCGTCAAAGAACTAACACAAAACAATGATTGAAGATACTGATATTAACATTTGATGGCATTTTTAATGCTTCAATGTGAGTGCTTAAACTCTATTAAATTCCACTATAAATGAAAGAAGATAATTTACTCACCCCCTTATCATCCAAGATGTGCATATCTTTCTTTCTTCAGTCATAAAGACTTTTTTTTTTTTTCAGGATATCTCTCCATATAGTGGACTTCAATGGTGCCCCGAGTTTGAACTTCCAAAATGCAGTTTAAATGCAGCTTTAAGGGGCTCTAAACCAGCTCTTCTTCCTCCTAGCCGAGGAAGAAGGGTCTTATCTAGTCAAAAGATTGGTTATTTTCTAAAAAAAAAAAAAAAAATTTACAATTTATATACTTTTTAACCTCAAATGCTCATCTTGTCTAGGTCTGTGTGAACTCTTGTTTATTCCAGTTCAAGACAGTTAGGGAATGTCGAAAAATTCCCTTCTCATTTTCTCAGAGCTAGACAAGATGACCATTTGAGGTTAAAATGTATATAAATTTCATTTTATTTTAGAAAACAACCAATCGTTTCTCTAGATAAGACCTTTCTTCCTCAGCTGGGATCGTTTAGAGCCATTTGAAGCTGCATTTAGACTACATTTTGGAAGTTATAGAAGTCCACTATATTGAGAGAAATCCTGAAATGTTTTCCTCAAAAAACAATTTCTTTATGACTGAAGAAAGAAAGACATGAACATATTATATAACATATATATATTTTGGATGATAAGGGGGTGAGTAAATTATCTGTACATTTTTGTTCTGAAAGTGAACTTCTGCTTTATTGACAAGTTGAAACTAAAGCCTTTAAACACAAAAGCAAATGCTTTACCGGAACGTTAACCTTTCTGAACATCTCAGCACCTCTTCGTGCATCTAGCAAAGCAATGTCTTGAGGCGTAGACACAATTACAGCGCCTGAAAGACAAAATGGACATCAGTTTTGTATAAATTACACACTAAGCTTGACATCTGGTGTATAAACCTGTCAAAAGCGTATTTACATTATGTTTAAGAGCTGTAAAAATGATTTCATAATGAATGTTTTGAATACTAGAAAACATTCAATTCTCTCCCACCTGATACAAGAAATGACAATCTGAATTGAAAAAAATCCAAGTCTCTGTGTTGTGAGTGACATTATGTAGAATGCTTCTTTCAGATTGTAATAGGTGCCAAAAAGAGGCAGACAGACCATAAATCAGCTGTAACTTTTGTTTATTTACCTGCTATAGGAACATTCTGAGTAATAGACAGCTGGACGTCTCCAGTTCCAGGTGGCATATCAATCACAAGGTAATCCAGATTGCCCCAATCTACCTGCTTGGAAAAAGTCATTATAGTAGCGAAAGGCACGGCAATGTTGAGTAAATTGGATTATTTTCTTCGACTGCAGAAAATGACACAATTTTACATGGAGCCAGGGTAGAGAATAATTCATGCACAATCATTCAAAATGTGCCAATAGATGGAAATTGAACTCTGTTGAAGAAATCACATCTATTTGTGCTGGATGAGGACAATTGAGAAAAATAGATGTGACAAAATCCTATTATCAACAGCAATTTCCAAATCCAAATTACACACCTGTCTAATGAGTTTCTCAATAGCTGACATCACCATCAGACCCCTCCACACAATAGGTGCAACCTCTTCAACCAGAAAGCCCATTGACATACTGCAGAGGATGGAGAAGCAAAAAGAAATACCTTAAAAGTTTTGAAATTAAATCATATATAAAAAAAATATATATACTAACATTCTAAAAGTTGGGGTCAGTGAAATAAATACTTTTATTCAGCAAGAACGCATTGCATTTATCATATAGTAAAAACGTTTATAATGTTACAAAAGATTTATATTTCAAATAAATGCTGTTTTTTGAACTTTCAATTCCTCAAAGAATCCTGAAAAAATGTCAGTTTTAACAAACAGCACAACTGTTTTCAACATAATAAGAAGAAATGTTTCTTGAGCAGCAAATCAACATATTAGACTGAAGTAATGTTCACATTTTACTGTATTTTTGATCAAATAAAAGCTTTGGTGAACATTAAAGACTTCTTTTAAATACATTTTAAATATCTTACGGACCCCAAACGTTTGAACAGCAGTCTATATAAAACAATACTCTTGCACTATAATTATTAATCAGTAGGGATGTAACGGTTTTATCAATATTGTGGTATCACGATAGCAAAACTATATTGATATTGTCGTGGTCACATGACGATACGAAACAACAGGTCTTCAAAGCAAAAAGTGTAGTTTGTAAAATATATATTTAAACTTCTTATTCTAATATAAAAGGTCTTTAAAGTTGTGTTTTGGGCCATTATGCTTTGGGACAGTATCTGTCAAACAAACAAAAAACAAAAGTACAATATGGCTTATGGCCCTTCATCAAGTTTTCACTGTGCGTTTCAAAGCGAAGCACACACTTCGTTCAGACGATCAGCTCTTGATCCGATGTTTTCCACGCCTCAGAACGGCTCAGTTCACAGTAAATGCAGTGAACTTGTTTATTGCATGTATTGTGAGTTTAGTGTGCGTTTGAGAATGCAACAATTACAACATTTCAGTAGTTTTCACTGAAGCTGGAGTTTTCCATCTAAATAAAAGCTCTACTGCCATTTCCGTCAAAATAAAAGCTTAAAAGTGCAGTATGAATTGCTGACAGTAAATGAGTAACAGTACTGCAGTGCAAATTTAAAACATCTCTTTGTGTATAAATTAGGAAATAAGTATTGTAATTTCCCTACTGTAGTATAAAGCAAAAATAACATACCTATGGACTATTCATTTTCATTTATTTTACAGTGCAATTGTTTTACTATTGGCCATTACTGTCATAGGAATAACAATGATATAAATTTGTTATTATTATTATATTCTGATTTGTTTGGCTTTCTAAAACACCAGTGTGAATGTAAATCAGACTGAGACAGTATAAAACAAAAATTTACAGATACTGTACTCACCCCCTTGTCATCCATGTCTTTCTTTCTTCATTCATAAGAAAATTATGTTTTTTCAGGATTTCTCTCCATATTATGGATTTCTATGGTGCCCCCGAGTTTGAACTTCCAAAATGAAGTTTAAATGCAGCTTCAAAGGGCTCTAAACAATCCCAGCCATGGAAAGAAGAATCTTATCTAGCAAAATGATTGGTTATTTTCTAAAAAAAAAATTACAATTTATATACTTTTTAACCTCAAATGTTCGTCTCGTCCAGCTCTGTGTGTACTCTGTGTAGAAATTAAAAGATATAAATTGTAAATGTTTTTTAGAAAATAACCAATTGTTTCGCTAGATAAGTCTCTTCTTCCTCGGCTGGGATCATTTAGAGCCCTTTAAAGCTGCATTTTGGAAGTTCAAACTTGGGGGCACCATAGAAGTCCATTATATGGAGAGAAATCCTCACATGTTTTCCTCAGAAAACATAATTTCTTTATGACTGAAGAAAGAAAGACATGAACATCTTGGATGACAAGGGGGTGAGTACAGTATCTGTAAATTTTTGTTCTGAAAGTGAACTACTCCTTTAAAGTTCAGGTACAAGTAAATTCACTGACTTTTTTCTGATTTTCTTAGTTAAGAACATGGGTTTGAACTCTCAAAGTGCAATAGATAGAATAATTTAACTTTAAAATGTACAAAATTTTCATATTTTTTCAAGTCTTCATTTGTCTTTTTTTTAAATATCGCAATAATATCATATCATGGACTTCATATCATGATATTATCATATTGTGAGATTTTGATATCGTTAGATCCCTACTTATCAGTCATGTACTTACCAAGGAATTCCAAAATTCACAAGTGGTCTCATGAAGTTCTCTGAAAATAAAGAAGAAATGGAACAGACATAATTGACAAACTTTTCTTATGAAACAAGATAGATTTTGTGTACAAAGCAAATGTGGCCAGAAAACTCACTGTCTGTTAATTCAGGGTTTCCTTTTAGGTTCATTAACTTTGGAATGGAGGGTCCATAGACATCAGCATCTAGAAGACCCACTGATTTACTCTACATGCAACAGTGGTATGAAAAAATATATTACTGAAGGCAACTCAACTAATAAGAATTGAAATAATTTAGTGGTTTCAATACAATGTCTGAGATAGGGTCACCTGATCATTAGCCATAATTCCAAGAGCAAGATTCACTGAGAAAACAAGAAAACGAAATGAGGGTTTCAGAGAAACATTGGCAGTTGATCAAAGAATAAAACTAATTGGAAATGACTGTGGCGTAAAAAAAAACAAAGGTCAATGAATGCAAAAGACAACAGACCTGCTGTTGTGGACTTTCCCACCCCTCCTTTCCCTGATGCAACAACAATAACCTCTTTGACTCCAGCTATGGGCTTCTGTTTTGGCAAACCTCGTGCCATGTGCTGCCTCTGTCTCTCCTGTAGAGTTCGTTCATCGGCCCCTGAAGTCTAAACAGAGAATATGCATCAGTAACACAGTCCTGACTGTAATGTAACGTTGGTTGGGTTTATCTATACAAAATTAAGTTACTTTACTTACCTTGAAGCGGATTCCATGTCTAGTTTGATGTGACGGAACAAATCTGCAAGGTAAATACGGTGTGCCTATAATATTTGAGGAAAATGTATAGATTTGCAAAAGCTTTTTGTAGCTGTCGAGTAATTTAACCATCTTATAAACTTCCAGAGACGAGATCTCAGACTATGTCACGGGCAAAACAACGTTTCCTTTTGACACTCGTTTCGCTCATGACACTAATAAAATATTAAATATTGCAAATACAGTGCAGCTTTTCCAAATACAACGTTAGTTAGCATGGGCTGTCGTGAAGTAGTCGAACTGTCGTCGACTGTTGATGACGTGTTATGTTTGGGTTCACACGCGGAACCGGAACCCTCTGTAGTTCCATAGTTCATTTCCATAATCAGTTAATTCGTGAAGTTCATTCAGATTTAGAAACGTATAAATACTTATACTTTGTATAAAAACTATTTCGGAATTACATTGAGTCAGAGTCATTGAAATCGGCAGTTTCCGGCTTATTTCGTAGCGATGTCCGAGAGAACAGATAACGACATGAAAGCGAGAGTGATTCTCCAGCAGTGTCTGCATGCACGACTGCAGGTCAAACCTCCAGATGCTGAGAGTGAAGCTGAATGGGTTGAGGTATTGACAAATAATGAAATAATTACTAGTAACCACAATACCGTGTTGTCCAAATAATAACCTGTCCGGTGTATTTCTTACTATTCAGATTAATAGGGGAATGGTTATCTACATCTGCTTTTTCAAAGGTGCAACTGAAGATATAATTCCCAAAATGGGTATGCAATTGCTCCTGTCTGAAATTTGCATTAAAACCTACAGTCAAGCCTGAAATTGTTCATACCCCTGGCAAATTCTGACTTAAAATTACTTTTATTCAACCAGCATGTTTTTTTTTTTTTTTGACCGGTAATGACACAGGCTTCTCCCAAAAGATAATAAGGCATCATTGTGGAAAAAATATTTCTCATCTTTTATTTACATTTGAACAAAAAGGGGCATGTCCAAAATTATTCATACCCTTTGCAAACTGTGACAGTCTATGGGAAAATCCAAAGTTTATTACCATTCCAAATATTCCAAGCTGTTCTAAAGCATCCTAATTACCCTGATTCATTGGAAACAGCTGTTTTAATCAACTCAACAGGTGAAAAACAGAAGCTCTCTGCTGTTGGTTTGTGGACAGGCTAAGACAAAGGAGCTCACTGAAGACCTGCGGCTGCGCATTGTGGCTGCTCACAAGTCAGGAAAGGGCTATAAGACCATATCTAAATGTTTTGAAGTTCCAATGGCTACAGTGCAAAGCATTATTAAAAAATACAAGACGTTCCGCACTGTGAAAAATCTCAGAGGACGTGGTCGGAAGCCAAAAGTGACACCTGTGCTGGCCAGGAGGATAGTGAGAGAGGTAAAAAAAGAATCCAAGGATCACCAGCAAGGCCATCCTGATGAATCTGGGCTCTGCTGGTGGCAACATCTCAAGACAGACAGTCCAACGGACACTGCACACCGCTGGGTTCCACGGACGCAGACCAAGGAGGACACCACTTCTCCAGATAAGGCACACAAAAGCCGCTTGGCCTTTGCAAATGCTCATCTGGAAAAGAAGAAGAATTCTGGTCTTCAGTTTTATGGTCAGATGAAACAAAAATGTAATTGTTTGGCCACAACGATGTAGCCTTCATTTGGTGTAAAAAAGAAGAAGACTTCAACTCTAAGAACACCCTCCCCAAACATGCTGGTGGGAACCTATTGTTTTGGGGGGGCTTTTGTAGCTGGTGGACCAGGGAAGCTAATCACAATAAACGGCACCATGAATAAGAAGCAATACATCAAAATTCTTAACAACAACATCAGGCAGTCTGCAGAGAAACTTGGCCTTGGGCACCAGTGGACATTTCAGCACGACCACGACCCAAAACACACAGCAAAAGTGGTGAAGAAATGGTTGGCAGACAAAAACAATGTTTTGCAGTGGCCCAGCCAGAATCCTGACTTAAATCCAATTGAGAATCTGTGGAGGGAGCTAAACATCACGGTGATGGCAAGGAGACCCTCCAACCTGAAAGAGTTGGAACTCATCGCTAAAGATGGGCAAAAATACCAGTGGAGACATGCACAAAGCTGGTCAGCAATTATAGGAAGCGTTTGATTGCTGTAATATCAAAAAAAAAAGGCTATTCTATTGATTATTGCGTATGAATAATTTTGGACATGCCACTTTTTAATCAAATTATAAAATAAATAAATAAAAGATGAGTAATATTTTTTTTCCACAATAAAGCCTCTTGTACATCATCTTAGTATCTTTTGGGAGAGGCCTATGTCATTTCCAGTCAAAAAAAAAAAAAACTTGCTGGTTGAATAAAGGTAACTTAAAGCAGAATTTGCCAGGGGTTTGAATAATTTCAGACTTGACTGTATATTTAATAAGAGTTTAATTTACAGTTGTTTTTCCCACTTAGTGAACACACTGCTGAACATGAAGCTTTGTGAGACAGAATCTGGAAAGTACACCTCAGTCCTTCAGTTACCTGGCAGTGTTCTCATAGTGCCGCAAGCTACGCTTGGAGGAAAAGCTAAAGGAAAAGGGATGCAGTACCATGGCAACATTGGGAAAGATGAAGGCTTGAAGCTGTACAACAGCTTTGTGTCTCATTGTCAAAATGAACTCTCAGCCTGTAAGAGCAGTGACACTGTTACAGAGGTCAAACATGGAACATATGGAAACAGACAAGTCCTGAAGCTGGATACAAACGGACCTTATACTCATTTAATGGAGTTTTAAAAATTATATAAGTTTCATTTGTTTGTAGATCAGTAATTTATGGGTGTATGAAAGGACAGTGGCCTATATGGATCATTCAGAAGTATGAATATACATTTATAGCTACACTCCTAATTAAAATATATGTAATGCATACACCTAGTGTTCTGTTTTTGTGGTATATTGTGTTGTAATTTTTTTTGTGTTTTTCGGGTATGTTAAGCACATCTACAGCTGAAGTCAAAAGTTTACATACACCTTGCAGAATCTGCAAAATGTTAATTATTAACCAAAATAAGAGGGATCATACAAAATGCGTGTTATTTTTTTATTAACTACTGACCTGAATAAGATATTTCAAATAAAAAACATAAAGTTTGAATTATAAAAATTATCCCATTCAAAAGTTTACGTACCCTTGATTCTTAACTTCTTTTGTTTGTCCTGAACAGTTAAACTGCCCGCTATGATATTGATATTTATTTATATTTTCATATCATCAAAAATATGATAATTCAGCAAAATAAGGAAAAATGTACACATCTTCATTTTGTTCAAAAGTTTTCACCCCCAGCTCTTAATGCATTGTTTTTCCTTCTGAAGCATCAGTGAGCGTTTGAACCTTCTGTAATAGTTGCATATGAGTCCCTCAGATGTCAGATGTTTTAGCCTAAAATATTCTAAGTGTTACTCGTCGTAATTGCATTTTTATTAGTAACAATTCAATTAGAGAGCTCTACAAATGAACTATTATAGTAAATTCTTACTAGTAACAATTACAATTATAGAGCTCTCTAAATGAACTTTAACGAGTAATAATTCCAGTTACAGAGCTCTCTAATTCAGTTTTTACTAGTAACAGTTCCGATTAGAGAGCTCTCTAATTTAATTATTACTAGTAAAAATGCAATTAGAGCTTTACAATTCAATTTTTACTAGTTAAAAAACACATTAAAGATATGTTCAATTGCAGAGCTCTGTAATTGAATTAAAGAACTCTCTAATTCAGTTTTTACAAGTAATAATTCCATTTAGAGAGCTCTAATTCAATTGTTACTAGTAAGAACTGAATTAGAGAGCTCTTTAATTCGATTACATATCTTTAATGTGTTTTTTTATTAGTAAAAATTGAATTGTAGAGCTCTGTAATTGCACTTTTACTAGTAATGATTAAATTAGAGAGCTCTCTAATCAGAATTATTACTTGTAAAAATTGATTTAGAGAGCTCTCTAATTGAAATTCTTACTAGTAAAAATTCTGTTGTAGAGCTCTGTAATTAAAAATGGATGGAAGTTAATAAAGACATATGACTAGTAAAAACTAATTTGTGGAGCTTGAGTTAGAGAGCTCTCTAATTATAAGTAAATATAATTACATAGAATTTACTTTGAAAATCCCAAAATAAAGACATTAAACTATATGCAACAACTGAATTAACGCTTCTAAAAGCAACACCGTTTAACCAAAGACTATGCACGCAGATATCCATGCCTGTTAATTGTGTTGTAAATGCAACTGGCTTTCAAAAAAGAAAAGTGATATGAGTAATGGGGGGCCTGTGCCCCATAGAGCTTTAGGTCTAGCAACTCCCCTGGTTACTAGTAAGAATTGAATAAGAGAGCTCTCCAATCAGTGTTGCCAGATCAGGTGGAAGATTTCCAGCCCCAAAGCTCACCAAAACCCGCCCACTTCAACAAAAACCAGCCCAAATTTTACCTGCCAAAATAATGAGAATTTTATTGCCATGTCAAGGTTGATAAGGACCATATTTATCTCTTTAAAAAAAGAATAATGACAAAATAAAATAAAGATAAATCAATTTCACAGGAATATGGATCAAAACAGTACGAAAATATGCATAAAATGTCCAGAAATCTTTTCAAAGTTGAAATTAACCCATGAATTTAACCCTTGGAAAAACGCATGCATCATTTTCAATGTCCACAGTAAAAAATATACTAATTTCTGTGCAAAAAGTGCACAATAAAGTGATGAGAAACAAATGTAATGTAAAACCCCTTTACTCACAAGTCATCACATCTCACTAACGTAAAAGACGTAAATTGATTGACAGGTCTCTGTTAAACTAAACCAGTAAGGGTTACGTTAAGCAAAAATGAGTTGATGACTGCACTACACATTAGGCCTATATTACTATGATACTTTGAGCTCGAACGTACTAAAATAACATGACTAATGATAAAAGCGAAGAAAAAAACAGCTGATTAGGCGGCTTTTAAATTTTTAAAGCAGCCCAAATTTTGTCTACCCGCCCAATGCGTTATTCTCCGGTCCAAGCCGATCAAAAGAAGCCCAATTGGGCGGAAACCCGCCCAATCTGGCAACACTGTCTCCAACTGGCATTGTTACTAGTAAAAATGCAATTACGACCAGTAACACTTAGTATATTTTAGGCTAAAACGGCTTGCCATACTAATTATCATAAACCTGAAAAGATTTTTCGTTAAAAATTAATAAAAATAAAACTGAAAACATAAAACGCATTTTTTATATTAGGCCCTCACAAATCTGTCTCAACGTGTCGTTTCGCACACATTTGATTTGTGAATCCCACACCAAACATTGAATTTCCTGTGGCCACATGTCCCTCTCCTGTCCAGCAGGTGACAGTAACGTGCAGACATTCCCAAAGTCTCCTAAACCAACAATCCAGACAGTTTATGGACATGCACAACAAACGTGAGCTGGAAAGCATTAGGATCCATGCACTAATGGGCAAAATAATTTCTCATTCAGCGACATGTCAACACGACCAGACTGCAAGGGTTTAAATCCTATAAGGATTAATGCTTTATTAATTAAATTGTGCGACTGAAGGAACTGTTTTTATAGTGCATTCGCTACTTAGATAATGATACATTGTCCTCATCAAGAAAGCTGCTAATGGACGGCAGACAGAAGGAGCATTACACTCAAAGACGAGACACATCAGCTGCCAGACACCGAAAAACATGCAAGACAAACGACGGGGCTGAGTGCTATTCCCAGCCGTCTAGTGAAGCTTCTAATGGGGCGAATAAAAGGTTCCCCAAACGAGGAGGACACCTCAGTTCTCCCTCTAAAGATGATCATATGCCAGTTTTTACTCTGGTTCTGGTGCTTGTCCTCTCTGTCTCTACACGCTTTTACAAAATCACTGAGCCTCCTCATGTATGGTGAGTATTAGATGTGTACAATTGTGATTGTAAACACTATCAATGCAGGATTAATAAACATTATGGTGCATTTGCAGTTGGGATGAGACACATTTCGGGAAAATGGGAAGCTATTATATTAACCGTACCTTCTTCTTTGATGTTCATCCACCACTTGGAAAGGTACGGGTTTCATTGCCTCTGTAGATTCCTGCTTGTTGTTATGTAAAATGAATTATTATGTCAGTTTTTGTGTAGTTTGTAGTGTGTGACTCAAAAGGATGCTTTTTCACTTCTTACTCAGATGCTGATCGGTCTTGCTGGATACCTGACAGGCTATGATGGGACCTTTCCCTTTATAAAACCAGGGGACAAATATGAGCATCACAACTACTGGGGGATGAGAGCGGTAAATCCCAGTTCATTTAATTCATATTGTTAAGACATAAGAATTTTAAGCAACATTTTCAATTAATTAGTTTTTTTTTTTCAATTGATTTTTAATGTAATTTCAATTAACATATTGCTTTTGCAATTTAAATAGATCTTTTAAATTGCAATAAATTGTATTTTGTGTTTGCATTTAAATTTTAAGCTAAAACTCTCAATCTATATATATACACTTGAACTCAAAAGTCTACATACACCTGGCAGAATCTGCAAAATGGTAGTTATTTTAGCAAAATAAGAAGGAAGTTATTTTTTTATTTAGTACTGACCAGGGGGGTGTTCCATAAAACAAGTTTACCAAATAAGTCAGGCTTATTTCAGTTAGTCTGACTTATTTTGAGCCAAATCAAGTGACAATAAGTGAGACTAACTGAAATAAGCCTGGCTTATTTGATAAACTTGTTTTATGGAACACCCCCCTGAATAAGATATTTCACGTAAAAGATGTTTACATTCAGTCCACAAGAGAAAATAACAGTTGAATTTATTAAAATACCTTGTTCAAAAGTTTACATACACTTGATTGTTTATACTGTGTTGTTGCCTAAATGATCCACAGCTGTTTTTTTTGTTTTTGTTTAGTGATAGTTGTTCATAAGTCCCTTGTTTGTCCTGAACTGTTCTTCAGAACAATTCTTCAGTTCCCAACAATTTTTGTTTTTGCATTTTTGTGTATTTCAACCGTTTCCGACAATCACCGTACTATCTTGAGAGCCATCTTTTCAAACTGAGGACAACCGAGGGACTCAAATGCAACTATTACAGAAGGTTCAAACACTCACTGATGCTTCAGAAGGAAACACGATGCATTTAGAGACGGGGGTGAAAACTTTTTGAATTTGAAGATCGGGGTAAATTTGACTTATTTTGTCTTCTGGGAAACATATAAGGATCTTCTGTGGCTTCTGAAGGGTAGTACTCAATGGAAAAAAAAAATATTTAGGCAAAATAAGAAAAATGTACACATTTTCATATTGTTCAAAAGTTTTTCATTTTTTCACCCCCGGCTCTTAATGCATTGTGTTTCCTTCTGAAGCATCAGTTAGCGTTTTAACCTTCTGTAATAGTTGCAAATGAGTTCCTCGGTTGTTCTCAGTGTGAGAAGATGGATCTCAAAATCACACAGTAATTTCTGGAAAGTGTTCAAATACACAAAAATGCTTAAAAAAACAAAGAATTTGTGGGATTTGAAGGGTTTTTCTGAATAACAGCAAAGACTGTTCAGGACCAACAAGGGACTCATGAACAACTATCACTAAACAAATAAAAAAACAGCTGTGAGTCTTATTATTTTCTTATGTCTTATTCAGGTCAGTACTAAATAAAAAATAACATGCATTTTGTATGATCCCTCTTATTTTGGTAAAATAATTAACATTTTGCAGATTCTGCAATGTGTGTGTACACTTTTGACTTCAACTGTATTGATATCAGTTTAATAATATAATATTTAAAAGTTTATTTTTCTCAAAATGTATTATATAATGGACAACTCACACCAAAATTCCAGTTTAACTATGCAACTCTAACTGAAAAATCAAAATAAATATGTAATATGTATTTCTACGGATGGTGCAATCGAAATCTACTTGGATCAAAAGTTGATGAATGAAAAGTTGATGAATTCCTTAATCCCTGTGATGAATTCCGTTATTTAGTTCTGTGCTGCTCTTGGTTCCTGTCTTCCACCTTTTGCCTTCCTTATTGTCCTGGAGCTGTCACGCTCTACACCAGCAGCGCTCATCGCAGCCTCTCTGCTTATCTTTGGTGAGTGTGGTAATGATCATCAACACAGAGCTGACCTGTCATCAAAGAGTGCATTATGCTGATGATCTAAATCTAAACCGACTGATCTATTTTACAACAGACACTGGCTGTATCACCCTATCTCAGTACATTCTCCTGGATCCCATTCTAATGTTTTTCATCATGGGCTCTGTTCTGTGCATGGTCAGATTCAACACACAGAGAGTTAGGTAAAGGAACCTGAAGCATCTCTTCATGCAGCTTTACGGTTTGAGCTTGTGTACCTAATATAGTACAAATTTTCTTTTTTGTCTCTAGGCCTTTCAGCTTCTCCTGGTGGTTCTGGCTGCTTCTGACAGGGGTCTGTCTCTCTGGGTCTCTGGGGGTCAAGTTTGTGGGGCTGTTCGTCATTCTCTTGGTGGGAATTAACACGGCGTTGGATCTGTGGAGGCTCCTTGGAGACATCAGCTTGTCTCTGGTATAAATGAGAACCAAGATAGAATATAGTCTCAAATAAATACACTGTTCAAAAGTTTGGGATCAGTAAGATTTTAAATGTTTTTGAAAGAAGTCTGTTCAACAAGACTGCATTTATTGTAATAAAAATACGGAACAAACAGTAATATTTTGTAATATTATTAGAATTTAAAATAACTGTTTACTATATGAATATTTTATAAAATGTAATTTGCAGTTAGTAATCTATTCTTCGGTGTCACATGATCCTTCAGAAATCATTCTAATATGCTTATTTGCATATTTTTGTTAATTTATCATTATTAATGGCGTAAACAGTGCTGCTTAATATTTTTGTGGAAACCATGAGGCTTAGAATTTTTAACGAACAGAATTTATTAGAAATCTTTTGTAACAATGTAAAATTCTTGATCAGTTTAATGCATCCTTGCTGAAAGAAAAAACTCACTGACTTCAGACTTTCAAACATTACTGTATGTTGTGGTTAAAAAAATATCTTTTTTTTGTTTACTAGGTGGATTTTTGGAAGCACCTATCAGCTCGAGTTTTCGGGTTGATAATGCTCCCGTTGTTCCTGTACACTACAATATTTGCCGTCCACTTCATTGTCTTAAACAGAAGGTATGTTTGAGCTAATAATAATATTCTGTTCTATAATTAAAGGTGACCTATTATGCTCTTTTTTAACAATGATTTTTTTATGTAATATATGTCTCAGGTGTCTCCAGAATTTGTCTGTCAAGTTTCAGCCCCACAGATGATTTATTATATAATTTTGAAAATGACTCTTTTGAGTGGAAGCGCAAACACGCTGTTTTCATGCATGACTTTTTAAATGCAAATGAGCTGCTGCTCCCTGCCCCATTTTTCAGAATAGGGCTGTGCCTTTACAGCTCGTAACTCAGATACTTTGCTAAAAAACATCTGTTGGGTTTTCATTATCATGTCTATCACACTGAAATCATGTGTTTTAAACCATATTAGTTTAGCCTTCTGATATAGGGTTTTCTGATCGACACAATTTCTGATTTTTTTCACAAGCTTATAGAGAAAGGCTTACCCAAAAAAAGTGGTTCTTTTTAACATTTTCTGGGTTGGTAGATGGACCAGGGACCCATTTATAGCACTTAAACACAAAAAAGTCACATTTTCATGATATGTCACCTTTAAAGCAGTTAATTGGTCATTAATGCAATAAAATAAAATGCTAAAGCTTTGTTCTGTTTGATACATAGCGGCCCTGGGGATGGTTTCTTCAGCTCTGCTTTCCAGTCTCGCTTGATTAGAAACAATCTGCACAACGCCTCTATGCCAGAGTGTGAGAAACAACTTGAGCTCAATATTTGTTATGTTTAATGCTCATGTTTCTTTTTTTACTTTAATAACATATTAGAATATTTGACAATATCCTAACTTGTACCCTACCTCCAAACAGATCTGGCATATGGCTCTGTCATAACCGTGAAAAATCTGCGGATAGCTGGAGGCTATCTGCACTCTCACTGGCACCTTTACCCAGAAGGCATTGGAGCTCACCAGCAGCAGGTCAGTTTACCCCATAGACTGTAAAAAATATGGACGTAGTATCCGTGACGTCACCCGTAGGATTCTGAAGCGCTATTTTGAAGCCTATAGTGGGCGGGAGTCGGCCGTCGCCATCTTGGAATCGCGTCACCACGCGTCACTCCCGGATAATCAAAAATGGGCAAAAAGGCGGGACGTGGGTTGAGCTTGTTGCTGAAACCACGCCCGCCTAGCGCGACAGTGGTGACAGCAGCGGCAATCCCCCTGTCACTCAAGTGACCACGCCCTTAATTATGCAGAACTTTAAGGCTTAATATAACTTAAACGGATGAGTTATAAAAAAATTCACCCCCCTCACAGTTGACATGAAGGGCAAAACTAGCTATATAGACCAAAACCATTTTTTGAACCAGGCTGTAAACATACTTTTTTCTGTTGTAAAGTTGGGCATTTTAACATGGGGAGTCAATGGGACTGACTCCCTTCTGCAGCCAGTCTCTAGCGGCCAGTCGATGAAATGCAGTTTAAGTCACTTCCGTGTTGGTTTCAATAGAGAGAGCGGGAGGTTGCCCCTTGGTTTACCCTCATTTGCTTTTAACAGAGAGTTAGACAACAGTACTACAGTCACATTATCTGGAAGATTTCAGGTTGGAAAACTAATCTGTAATTCTTATTTTGGTTCTGAATCTCTAATTACACTATCGGGTCATTCTGTATCAAATCAACCACATTTCAGAAACTTCCACGACTCAACTTTTTAATTTTGCTAATATTTTTAACAGAAGAAAGATAAACATGTATAGTGATTAAAGCCAAAATAATAAATGTCATGGATGAATATTTACTGAGTAATCCAGTAATTTGTAGAGGGGGGTCAAAATGGCAATTTTCACTTGAGATTCAGAGCCAAATAACAGGGGTGTAAAAACAACTTCAGAAAGATGGCAGCAACATAATGTTATGTTTACACAGAGATTGGTAGGTCTGTTAGTACATTCCTTTGACTTAAGCAATCTTTGTTGGATTATCTACCAATGGTGACTATTCAAAAAAAGAGAAACAAAGTTTGCATGCCTGTAACTCAAGAAATATTACAGATATCTTAATACCCTTTTAGATATTGGGTCTTAGCAAACTTTCCTTTTGACATATTAATTGGTTCAGTTCCTGAGATACTGTAATTTCAATATGGCTCCAGGAGCCTAAATCGTTTCATATTAAGATTAACTTTAATACTTCTTGAGTTACAGCCACACAAATTTTAGAAAAAGAATATTTAGGACATTTAAACAGGTATGTCCTATACAATTCTTTTGATATTTTGAAACGTGATACAATTCTAATTTCAAGATTTATTTAAACTTCAGACATTGTTCTTTAAATAAAATAAGTATCGGCTGTATATAAAGTGACCAACATTTGGTTTTCAACCACTGAAAATGATTATATAATCATTTTTGATTATATAATATAATAATATATAATATAATAATATACATATGGAGCATGATTGAGATCCCCATATCTCTAGGACTGAACGATGTAGGACCTTGAAAATTAAGATTCCAAAAGAAAAGTTTATTAAGAACTAGAATGTAAAATAATATTGCCATATCTTTAATACTTCTTGAGTTATTTGCATGCAAACATTGGAAAGATACTATTTATGGCACTCAGACAGGTATGTTCAATTCACTTGTCAGACAGTAGGAAATGAGATACATTTTTGGTTTCAACATTATTTGTTCTTCAGACTTTCCGCTTTAAAAGAAAAGAAGCATCATATTTGTGCAAAGTGACCACATTTGGTTTATGACCACTGAAAATGTGTACATTTGAACAATACTCCTGGAGCCTTATTGAAATTACATTATGTCTGGAACCGAACCATATAGGGCATTAAAAATAAAGATGTCAAAAGAAAAGTTTGTTAAGACTCAATATCTAAAAGGGCATTACGATATCTTCAAGACTTCTTGAGTTACAAGCATGCAAACTTTGGAGAAAAACTTAAAGTGCTGTTTCCCTATTTTTGAATGGTCACCAGTGGCACATAAAGCAACATTTTACTAACAGACTTACCAATGTCTGTGTAAAAATAACATTATAATGCTTTCCTCTTTCTGAAGCCATTTTAACCCCCTGTAATGGCTATAAATCCAAGGTGAAAATTTTGACCCACCTTTACAAAATAGTGGATTACTTAGTAAATATTCATCCATGACATTTAATATTTTGGCTTTCTTCGGAAAAAATATTAGCAAAATCCAAAGGGACTTCTAGATAAATTACATTTTAAAATATAATATAAATTGTAATAATATCTCACACTGTCAGTTTTTACTTAATTAAATGCATCCTTGGTAAGCACAGATGTGGCTTACATTTAGTATTTATTCTGCTCTGTGATGCGTTTCTAAAGAATGATAAATCATATTTCTGTCTTAATCTGTTTTGCATCTTACCTCATGTAGGTTACAGCCTATTTGCACAAAGATTATAACAACCTGTGGTTGGTCAAGAGACCGGACAACTCTGACGGTGAGTTCTTATGCACATTTGCTTTATATTTCTAGTTACGCTGCACAAAAATCAATAACTTCTGTGGTCTACTAAGATCTCACAGGGCCACCAGAACTGGTCCGACATGGTGACATCATTAGACTGGAACACAAAGAGTATGTATCAGGTCTTTGTAAAAGTAACATAATAACACTACAAAAGAATGATGTGAACTGTTGTGAACTTGATGTGAACGGTGCACACCTCATTTTCTCTGTCAGAACTACAAGAAATCTTCATAGTCATTTCCATGAAGCTCCACTGACCAAAAAACACCTGCAGGTCACAGGTTACGGCATTGTGAGTACTATATATTTTTTTTTTCACTAGATGTTACCATTCATGTATTATAATGTATTGGTATTATTATAGAAACTATGTTCCACTATCAGTTGAGTAGGTGGGTTTGTGTTCTCTCAGCTTAATAGATTCATCTTAGTTTTTATTTTCAGATTGTATCATTGCTAGCAAAAAGATGACCTTGTACTTCTAGATAACCACAAACTTCTGCACAACTTTAAAGAAGTTCACTTTCAGAACACAAATGTACAGATAATTTACTCACCCCCTTGTCATCTAAGATGTTCATGTCTTTCTTTCCTCAGCCGTAAAGAAATTATGTTTTTTGAGGAAAACGTTTCAGGATTTTTCTAAATATTGGACTTCTATGGTGCCCCTGAGTTTGAACTTCCAAAATGTAGTTTAAATGCAGCTTTAGAGGGCTCTAAACGATCCCAGCCAATGAAGAAGGGTCTTATCTAATAAAATGATCAGTTAAAGGGATAGTTCACCCAAAAATGAAAATTTGATGTTTATCTGCCAACCCCCAGGGCATCCAAGATGTAGGTGACTTTGTTTCTTCGGTAGAACACAAACGAAGATTTTTAACTCTGTTGCAGTCTGTCAGTCATATAATGGCAGTCAATGGTTACCAAATCTTTAAGAGCCAAAAAAAACAAACAGAGACAAAACCAAATTAAACCCTGTGGCTTGTGACGATACATTGAGGTCTTAAGACACAAAGCTATCAGTCTGTGCAAAAAACTGAACAGTATTTATATCATTTACCTTTGATCCATTGCAACATTTTACTGTCCTGAGCGCAAAGATCGTAAAGATTTGGTAACCATTGACTGCCATTATATGACTGACAGACTGCAACGGTTTGAGTTAAATATCTTAGTTTCTGTTCTATTGAAGAAACACAGTCACCTACATCTTGGATGCCCTGGGGGTAAGCAGATAAACATCAAATTTTAATTTTTAGGTGAACTATCCCTTTAATTTCAAAAAAAAAAAAAAAGAAATTATTCCGGTTCAAGACAGTTAGGGTATGTCAAAAAACTCCCATCTCATTTTCTCCTCCAACTTCAAAATCAGCCTACATTGCTGCAGAAGTACTAACTCAGTATTTACAAAAAAAAAACATGCAAAGAAAATCAAATATTTTTACAATAAAGGTAAAAATAGCGATGTAGGATGATTTTGAATTTGGAGAAGAAAATGAGATGAGTTTTTCGACATACCCTAACTGTCATGAACCGGAATACATAGAGTTCACACAGAGCTAGACAAGGCAAGCATTTGAGGTTAAAAGACCAGAAAATAACTGGTCGTTTTACTAGATAAGACCCTTCTTCCTCGGCTGGGATCATTTAGAGCCCTTTGAAGTTGCAATTAAACTGCATTTTGGAAGTTCAAACTCGGGGGCACCATAGAAGTCCACTATATGGAGAGAAATCCTGAAATGTTTTCCTCAAAAAACATAATTTCTTTACAACTGAAAAAAGAAAGACATGAACATCTTGGATGACAAGGGGGTGAGTAAATGATCTGTAAATGTTTGTTCTGGAAGTAAACTTGAATGTCGATCATTTTTGATAAGTTCAAATACAGTAGCATCACATATTCTACACAATAATGGCTTGTCATTTCAGAACGGAAGTGGAGACATGAATGACTTGTGGCAGGTGGAGGTGTGTGGAGGGAAGAAAGGAGATCCGGTAAAGGTGCTACGTAGTAAAGTGCGTTTTCTCCATCGCTCCACAGGCTGTGTGCTCTGCTCCTCTGGAAAGACCCTTCCCAAATGGTGAGAGCATTCATTCAGCAAAAATCTTAGATCTGGTCTGTAGTATATAGTGCACAGAAAATCATTTTGAACTGGATTTTACCTTTCTACAGGGGATGGGAACAAGTGGAGGTCACATGTAGCCCATATGTGAAAGGAACCCCCAACACACAGTGGAACATAGAGGATCACATCAACCCTAAACGTATGTTCATATAGCTACTTTTTTTTAAAATATGAAAATAGCCATAAATGTTTCATCAGATGGGTTTTATTTAGCTGTTTGTGCAACATCTTTCTTTGTTTTCAGTGCCCAACATCAGTCTTTCAGTGCTCAAACCAACTTTCCTGGAGATCCTCTGGGAGTCTCATATTGTGATGATCAGGGTAAGATTCACCCAAAGGAAAATGTACCCCTTAAAATGCTTTGGAATGGTTCATGAATTAAAGTAAAGTTGAAGTCAGAAGTTTGCAGTATCTGCAAAATGTTAATTATTTTACTGAAATAAGAGCTGACCTGAATAAGATATTTTGAAGATCGGGGTAAATTTAACTTATTTTGTATTCTGGGAAACATATAAGTATCCTTTGTAGCTTTGTTAGGACAGTACTAAATGGAAAAAAAATTAGATATTTAGACAAAATAAGAAAAATTTCAATCTTCATTCTGTTCAAAAGTTTTCACCCCCAGCTCTTAATACATTGTTTTTCCTTCTGAAGCATATCAAAATCATAGTCATTGTTGGAAAGGGTTCAAATGCTGAAAAAACAAAGATTTTGTGGGATCTAAAGGATTTTTCTGAAAAACAGCGGACAGTTTAACTGTTCAGGACAAACAAGGAACTCATGAACAGCTATCACCAAACAAAACAAACAACAACAAAGAAAAACAGCTGTAGATCATTCAGGTAACAACACAGTATTAAGAATCAAGTGTATGTAAAATTTTGAACAGGGTAATTTTTATAAATCCAGCTATTATTTCTTGTGTGGCCAATATGTTAACATATTTAAAGGTCCCGTATTGTACACATTTCTGGAGGTTTATTTTAGTTGTTGATGTCCTTAAGAATATATATTTGCGGTATAATTCCATCTATCCAGAGTCTATCCATCTCAATATATTTTTACAGCTCCTTTTTTAGGAGCTCTGTCAAAAACAGGTCGATTTTGGCCCATCTAATTAATATTCATGAGCCTCTCTTCTGATTGGCCTGTTGTTTTCTGAGTGACGCACAGCCAGGCCAACCACAGTTAACTACGGTCATGTATGCTTTAGCCGAGCCCAGAGCCATAGAGAGAGCCTAGCCTGCTGATACTCAACAGGATATTTCAGAATGATCATTAATGTTTTTTCTTTTTCAAACACCGAATGCAGTAAGCTACATAACTGTTGCTTTAGTAAAGCCCCTTTCACAATGCGCACTGATTCTGGAAAATTACGGGAACGAGCGCTGTGTGAACAAAAGCCAGAACCATAAAGGCAGTGTTGTAGTGATGATGCACGTTATCATGCGACTCTTCACGATGAAAAAATACGTGCAAAGTGGAATGAAGCGGCGATCGGGCAGAGCCAGCTCCTCACTATCAGCGCTGAAGCACAGTTTGTTCAGGTTAGTTTCAGTTTAGTGAAACCTAGGCGTCGCATTACATCTCACATCCAAAGGTCACATGTCTTTATGGGTTGTGTGTATAGCACGCACAGATTCCGGAAAACAACTGTGAATGAACCAAATCAAACAACTCCGGAACAAATCATGGGACACATTATGCGTGTATCGGTTTTGCCGATTAATCGGCACCGATAGTTGATTGGCCGAACTATCGGTTATCGGCAAAAAACCCTTGCCGATAGTTTTTCCGGGTTGCGTTCTTTGCTGAAGCACTCATGCTCCGCTGTCTTAGAGTAGAGGTTAAGCCCCAGACCAATGTTTAATGTCAGGATTGTTACCATATATTTGTATTGATTTATAGTCATATTTTTAGCCAGCAAAGTTGTAGATTTAAAGATGCGATGTGACAAAGCAAACTGTTCATTCAGCCGAAAGAATCCTGCGAGTCACAGCACGCCATAGTTTTACATTACACCATATCTGTCCAAAATCATTGTTAATGTTCATAAAGACTTGACCCTGGGCTGTAAGATTGAGTATTGTGCATTTCAGCAAAATATTTGTATTTCTGTAGCGCTAATAATGTCTGTATGGTTTATATAGAACTATAATTTATGTTTTAGCCTTTTCTTCAGGCCCTTAAAGCATAGGCTTGCATCTTGTTACGCACTTCATTTCACAATGCCATTTTCCTGTTCTTATTCGATTTTAATAACTCTGATCAACAAAAATGTATATTAGAAATTAAGATAAAAATTATATAAAACGAAATTCGTTTAAAGAGGGATTTTCCACAAATAAAAACGTACGAAGTGGTCAAAAATTGTGTCTGACCTTCTCAATTCTCCCGGCGTATTTTGTCCTATTCATACCACGTCCGACATTTACAAATAACACAAACTTCTTTCGTAATTAATATATTAAACTGAAACAAAACACAAACAAATAATATTTAAACATAAATGTAAAACAGAAAAGACATTGTTTCTTAAATGGCTGCAATTAACGATATAGATCGCACTTTCTCTTTCCGTTTAATCTGTCGACTAACCTTTGCTGTTTTTTTTTTTTTTATCTTTCTGGAGGTAAACATTTGCCCGTTTGGTGATTAAATAAACTGTTTTAGATTTCTGCTTGAACTACACGCGACGCGTTTTGTGTGTCTGTGAGAGAGATACCTGCGAGTTGTCCGCGCAAAGCAGCGCTGCACTTTTGTCCGGTTGAGCTTGTGTTTTTCCCGCACATGGCACGTGTGCGCGCCAGAAACGCGGCAGGCTTCGTTGCACAGAATTTGCACTTTGAGCTACGTGTGCATTGTTTGACAGTGTGAGCTTTCAATCGCAGTGTTTTACTTTAGATATGCCTTCATTTCTGCTGTTTGTAATGCAGTACTATTAGATGCACTAAACTCGCGCACTGACGGACTTTCACTTTCTCTTTGTGTTTGTTCGTCTTAAAAAGCTTGTTTGCAGATGAGGTTAAATGCACATGGATTTTCGAATACTTTCGATGTACACACAGTCAGCTATGTTTTCAGAGCAGGACAAAACATCTGATACATCGAAATAAATCTGTGCATTCGTTTGAATGCAACCGGTTAAAGCAGCGACTGTCTGTGATCTCATCAGTAATAATCAAACGAAAAAGAAAAAACAATAACTATTTTCTGTAAACTTGCCGACACTTAAAGAACTCTTATTTTAAATAAGTAAATGTTAAAAAAGTAGCCTGCTTATATAATAAAAAATAAATAAAGTAATTTTTGCACAAAATAAATTTTATATAAAATTTATATGAAAATGGTGCCATGGGCATTGAAAACTGAGAATGTGACGCATGGTTATATTTAGGTGATATTGAAAATCGTAATTAAATTGAATCTTAATTTTAAGATGGCAAATATAAACAAAAAGCATAGAACCTGCAATTTTACATATTGTTAAAATGTAAAGATGACAATGAGCCCATTTGAAACATCAACTAAGATTAATGAAAGCTGTAGAATAGAAGTGTTGTTCCTTGTTAGAGTCTGTTAATTTCAACATTTACTGATATTTTATTAACATTAATGAACTATGAAATAACTTTAATGATCAATATATAATAAATAATATTTTTACTCATTTACAAAGTATGGTTTAGTATTTAAAAAAAAATAGTACATCGCTATTTTAAATGCTGTTCAGTATCCATTTTCAAAAACTATCGGTTAATTAATCGGTATCGGCCAGTGTGGTCCAACCTAGCTATCGGTATCGGTAAAAACCAATATCGGTCGACCTCTAGTATTTACCGCAATCGCTGTGTGAAAGAGGCTGAAGTTGACGTGCCAGTGGTCTCTTATATTCACGTTGTTCGGAAGCCTGTGCAATGATGTAGTTTCGACATCTATGGACTGAACAGGGTTTTCTCGACTTGTTTTCGTGTTGTTGTTGCTTAGCAATGTTATGGACACGATATTGTCTGGGGGTTTGACAAAAGGAGGGTGGGATGGTGGTTGGCGCTCGGGGCGGTGACTGAGTAGATCGGACGTCACATCTGTACGGAAGTCACAGTGGCTCGTGAAAATTAACAGCTACTTTAAGCAGGCTGTGTGCAGTTTACTGTGGATTGACTGTTTTGAAACTTATATGGTAGTTACATAGCCCCTAGACCTCAGTTATCATGAAAAAAGCCAGGAAATTTCGATTTTGACAATATGGGACCTTTAAAGGAACCATATGTAGGATTGTGGCCAAAACTGGTACTGCAATCACTTTCCAAATACTGTAGAACGGTGTATCCTCTCCCCCTCCCCCCTGACTCCAGGTTGCCAGCTAAGCTGCAGGATCCGTTTTCAGCCGTCTCCATCTTTCAAAGGCATCTCCTATACAAATCCTTGTTTTATTTCGGACTTTGTCACGACGTATTTCGGATTCATAACAATGTCTTTTAGGTTTCTTAACGTTATACATGTTTTATCCGACACGTTCGTAGCTGCAGCTGTAACTAGAGCAGAGCTGGCAACCCGGATGACGAAACTCTACTGACTTAGTTATTAGTAGATAGCTGGAGGGTGGAGCCTCAGACCAAAACACAAAATGACAACAATAACATCAGTTGTGGGCTGCAACTGTCACTTTTAAATGACAATATCCTGGCCGGACCACTGTTATCAGTGATATAAGTATTTGAAATGAACATGATTTCTTAATGTCTAGTGACATGTCAGGGCCATTTTATGATTAACTGAAATAAATTTCTTACATACAGTTCCTTTAATGTAAAATACCTTATTCAGGTTAGTACTAAATAAAAAATACCATGCATTTTGTATGATCCCTCTTATTTTGGTGAAATAATTAACATTTTGCAGATTCAACTGTATATGGGTTTAAGTTTAGTAAAACTTGTATTTTTGTTCAGGGAAACAGTGGTTTGAAGCCCAAAGACAATGAGATGAACTCTAAGCCATGGCACTGGCCCATCAACTATCAGGTATGTTGTGTAAAAAGTGTTATACAGTAAAAAAAAAAACTATTTAGAAAGTGTGTTATAGACCAATTTGAAGCTTGCAACTGTGCATGCATTGTGCCGGCTGAAAAACGCTGGTAACAAATGACTCCACCCACAAAAAAAGTGTCATCACTGTTTGCAAACACCGAAACTGGTCTGTTTTAGTGTTATATTATTTCTATCATATTAAAATAGTTAATAATTTAGAATAAGTTTTTATTTCTAAGCTTTTTTACATTTATGTCTAATTATTTTTATAATTTTATTTTTATTCTGAAAATGTCTAATGAAATGTTTTAACTTCATTTATTTCTTATTGTGTTATTAAAAATTTAGTTAACACTAACAAAGCTGTTTTGAAGGTCCACATCTATTGCAGTACTATCTCATTATTCATAATAGGGTTTGAGGTTTTCTGGAGTGAATGAGACCGAGTACCGAGTTTATCTTCTCGGGAACCCTGTAAGTGTCTCTGACTTTTTTTCAATGCTCTCTGTTTCCAAAGATCTCTTATCGTATCATTACTGAAGATCACATTTCATCCTCAGGTCATCTGGTGGCTGAATCTCTTGACTCTGGCTCTGTTTGTTTTAATGCTGACTGTGGCGTCTTTAGCAACACAAAGAGGAGTAAAGATGGAGGGAATGAGGAAAGGTAAGCAGCACTATATTGTGCACTATATAAAAAGAGCCAATCACAAACAATATAAAACGGCTGATGTTGTCTTTCAGCACACTGTCATACTCTCATGGAGGGTGGTGGGATGCTGCTTTTGGGTTGGCTCTTACACTACCTCCCCTTCTACATCATGGGTCGCATACTCTACTACCACCATTACTTTCCTGCCATGTTGTTCAGCAGTATGCTCACAGGTACAACAGCAAACCAGATTACCAAAATCATCCTCTATTCAAAGATACTCTTACCAAACTGTTTTCTACGGACTAGAATTTTCCAGTGCATTTGACCACGAGGTTATGCTGCACCAGAGTTGTCATCTTGTAATTACAATAGTGTTAAAGGGATAGTTCACTCAAAAATGAACATTTGTTAAAAATTTAATCACCCTCAGTCAGTGTTGTTTTCGTCGACGATGACGATGACGAAATCATTTCGTTGACTCCACTTTTTTTCATGACGATAACGAGACGATGACGAGATAAAAATGGCTCGTTGATGACTAAAACATGACGAGACGTGTGTGAGTTTTCGTTGAGGAGACGAGAATAGACGAAAATGTTAGTGGGTGGTCCGTCAGACGTTTAAAATGCATGACATTTCTGCTTATTGTGCATGCCAATCAAAACCTAAAAATATCTGCCGCTATGGCAAGCCGTTTTAGCATTAAATACTCTTTGCCATACTACTATGGCAAGCCGTTTTAGCATTCCATCCTTGTTTGTCTTTTATGTTTTAAAACATTCCTTCATTATTGTAATTATTGGTAAAAATAGTCGATCCGGAAGCGCACATTGTGTTGAACTATAGATCTGCTATTTTCAGAACTTACTGTATAAGTGACACTACTACTACCAACAGCAAAATACTTACTGACCTACATTAATTTGTTAAAAGTCTACTTTTTCCCCCTTTTTTGACTAAAACTAGACCAAAACCTTCTTGACTTTTCGTCGACTAAAATTGGACTAAAACTAATAACCATTTTAGTTAGGGCTGGGCGATTAATCGAAAAATAATCGAAATCGACATTCAGAACCTATAATCGTTAAAATTTTTCCAGGAAGATTATTTCAATTACTTTCCCTTTAAAAAACACAAGCGCTCCGTTCCGTTATTCCGCCGACATGTCGATGGAGAGCTTAAACAGTATTCATACAGTAAAAAGTATTTACAGGATATACAAGGGTAATTTTATTTAGAGGAGATACTGCTTATTTTCTACTTTTAATATGAAAAACATTGAAAATTATTTATTTTGTTTCCAATAGTGCAAGTTATTTATTTTCACTAATTTAAGAAAAATGTGACTTTTCGTTTTAAGCAATGCTTGCTTTAATTTCAGTTGTTCAACATTGATGTTCAATTAATAATCATAGATCAATTTCAATTATTTCAATTATTTTAAAATCAAGTAATGCACCCTTCATCCAAAAATCTCTCGCTTGTAATATGTGAACATATTTACTGTACAAAACTTGTCAGTGAACTATGAGGGCAAAAAAATAATTATTATATAAATATAATTAAATATAATTTTATTAATAAATAAAATAATCGTTCATTAATCGTAATCGGGTTAAAATGTTCAATTAATCGAGATTTTGATTCTAAGCCAAATTGCCCAGCCCTAATTTTAGTCCATAAGACTAAGACTAAATCTAAGATGGTTGTCAAAAACAACACTGCCCTCAGTCCACCCAAGATATAGATTTGGAGAAATTTACACTGGCATTGCATCATTTGTTCACCAGTGGATCATCTGTCGGGAATGGGTACCATCAGAGTGAGTCCACTCCAAACTGCTGATAAAAACATTGTTTAGAACGGGTTTCGCTTGCTTAATCTGTGCGTATTTCTCTCTTGATTAGGACAAGATTACTTTTTTATTAGAAAAAGCAATGTTATGGATAGAGGACTTGTGTTTTAGTTGGAAGTTGTAATGGTTTAAAATTAAAAAGATCTTAAAGGAATAGTTCACCTAAAAAAAAATAACCCATGATTTACTCACACTCAAGCTATCCCAGGTGTCTTAAGACTTTCTTCTTTCAGACAAAATACAGTTATATAATGGTAGTGAATGGCTGTTGAGTTTTGAAGTCCAATAAAGTGCATTTATCATAAAAATTACTCCAAACACTTCCAGGGGTTAATAAAGGCTTTCTGAAGTGAATCGATGCTTTATGTAAGAAAAATATCCATATTTAAAACTATAAACTGTGATCACAAATGCTGGAGTGCAGTGAAGAGAGCAAAACAAAGCACAGGTCACAAATAAGAAGTACAAAATGAGGGTTTTAAAAAAAAAAAAAAAAAAAAAAAATGTTGGAGGATTTTGATGTAAGCCAAGAAGAGACTAGTTTTCAATTGTTTAGTTTTCAGTCCTCACCGGAGTTTTTGCCTATGTCATCCGATTACAGTTTATAAAGTTTTAAATATGGATATTTTTCTTACACAAACGCATAGTCGCTTCAGGAGGCCTTTATTAACCCCCCAGAGCTGTGTGGAGAACTTTTTATGATGGATGGATGCACTTAATTGGACTCAACAGCCATAAAATCAACAGCCATTCACTGCCACACTGCAAAAAAATGCTTTTCTTACTTAGATTTTTTGTCGTTTCCAGCCAAAATATCTAAAAATTCTTACATTTTTACTCATTTTCTAGATGAGTAAAAATTATTGTCTTGTTTTCAGAAGAAAACAAGTCAAATTTAAGTGTGTTTTTGTTTGAAACAAGCAAAATTATCTGCCAATGAGGTAAAAAAAAAAAAAATCTAAGTTTTGCAGTGCATTTATAAAGCTTGGAAGAGCCAGGACATTTTTGGAATATATCTCCAACTGTGTATGTTGTAATTAAAATTTTTGGGTGCTTCGCAAGACATTAATTGATAGACTCTATTTGTGTGGATTACTAGTGAGTTATTGTTTTTATCAGTTATTTGGACTCTTATGTGGACGGCACCCATTCTCTGCAAAGGACCCATTAGTAAGCAAAAAAACAAACAAAAAAACATTAAACTCTAACATTTAATTATCTTCTTTATTTAAGGTATAACTCTAGACATCCTTCTCCAGAATTTACAGCTTCTCTTTAGTTCGTCCATATCCCATTATCTTGTGAGGGGAGGCCAATTTATACTTCTGTTAGGGTTCATCTACAGGTAAGGCTCTACAGTCACTTTTATGCTTTCATTATTTTTAATTCTTTACATCTCTTACTGGAAATTAATAAAGTATATTAGTTTTATCTAATCCTGAAATTGTGCATTTTGTACAAATGTTCTAATGTGTTTGTTTAGGTCACAAATTCAGGCATTTCTAATATGTGACCCTGGACCACAAAACCAGCCTTAAGTCGCTGGGGTATATTTGTAGCAATAGGGTCAAAATTATTGTTTTTTCTTTTATGCCAAAAATCACTAGGAAATTAAGTAAAGATCATGCTCCATGAAGATTTTTTGTAAAATTCCTACTGTAAATATATCAAAATGTAATTTTTGATTAGTAATATGCATTGTTAAGAACTTAATTTGGACAACTTTAAAGGTGATTTTCTCAGTATTTTGATTTTTTTTGCACCCTCAGATTCCAGATTTTCAAATAGATGTATCTCGGCCAAATATTGTCCTATCATAACAAACCATACATCAATAGAAAGCTTATTTATTGAATTTTCATATGATGTATACATCTCAGTTTTGTAAAATTTAACCTTATGACTGGTTTTGTGGTCCAGGGTCACATATTAATCTCACACTTAATTTTTTACTTGTTTCAGCTTTTATCTCTTCCACCCTCTCTCCTATGGCATGAGGGGGCCACTGGCGCATGACCCTACCTCCTCCATGGCTGGCCTCAGGTGGATGGAGTCCTGGGAATTTTAGACAATTTTGAAGTGTCCGAGACTTCATAAAGCGTTTTTAACCATTTCAGTTGTTACATGTTGGCTCATTTCATTGTGGAAGGACAGCCTTTACTATGCTTTTAGGCTGTGATGAAACTTTTTTAAATAGTATTTTAAAGTTACAGTGTTTTACAGTCATGTATTTTACATTAAAGTTGGATGGTGTTAAGCTGCTGTATTTAGACTGAATTCAATGACAGAAGTAATAAAGTGCCTTTCCGATTTCAAATTTGAAGACACTGATGTATAAAATATCCACTCCTTCAGTTGTTTTGTACATTCAATTTGTTTCTATAAACTCCATTTATAAATCACAATAAAGTGGCTTTGTTCTAGCCACTGTTTTTAAGTGCCTTTATTCATATTTTTTAACAGATACTGATATCTGTTGATATTCTCCCACCATCTCAAACAGCTTTGCAATGTCTGGTCCTTTTCTGACAATCTCTAAATTTGACCTATAAAGTGATATTTGGGATAACTTCAATATTAACTTTATGCACTGAAATGTTGCTAAAGCATAATGGTCTATTCGTAAAAATGACTTTTCACTGTATTCATTAGCATTTCAAGTTATTTAGTTGTATTTTCTGAAATATAGCCTATTTTAACTTTAAGTTTATTTAAAATAGTAATTAGTTTTATTAAGACGAAACACTGCAGGTGAATAGGGTAAAAAAAAAACTAATATTTATCACCTTACTCAGTTGATTGATTACATTGATAATTGCAAAAAAAATTTGTATTACAAGTTTTCTAAAATGTTTGGTTTAAATATGTAAATGAGGCATTATTTAATTAAATATGTGCTAATTTGCATACATTTCTAGTACAAAAATCTAAACACTGGATGAAGTTTTAAATTCTTGTTTATTTTTTTTGACATAGAGTCAAAAGTTTTACAGAGGGAATTTTGGGTATCTCATTTTGTCATGCCATAATTTAGAAAAAAACTTAGAACAGACAGGAAAAACTCTATTTTTTACCATTTTGGGGGGAATAAAATGTATCAAATCAACAAATTATATATGAACAAATCCCTCTGTAAAAAACTTCAGGAATAAAAATATAATGTTTGTGTGTGAGTGTTACTAAAGTGGAGATTTATGGCTCATTGTAGAAAAAAAAAACTCATTTTGGGAAAACGGCCTTTAAAAAAAGCATTTTACTTTAAATAGATAAAGTGCTTTAAAAGAAACACTTAACAGTGTTTTAGGATGTTTTCTTTCCACCAGTCTGAAAAAACACTTTATGTAAAGACAAAAAGCCTAAAATCTCAAACTTGATAGGTGCACGAAAAAACTGCGTTTTTAATAAACACCCCGGTAAAAAAATAACGTTACTTCTCAAGTGAGCTGAAACTCCTGTGTTATGTTGCGACATCAGCGAAAGAGGGCGGGGCTACGGGCAGCCACGGCCTTCAGCCATTGGCTCCTTCGAATCACGTGTGTTGTTGTCAAGATGGCGTCTCCGAATGGAGGTAAATTTTAATTCCTCTTTTCCCTGGTAACATTAGTTGTTATTGTACTCGTGCGACGGACCGATTAAACATTATAAACTGTTATGCTGGTCAGCATATCCCCTTAAAGAATAGACGAATTCAGTTTCAAAACAGGCTTTCACCCCCGGAATAGCGTCATATATTTGTTTTCAGTCAGTCATTAGCAAGCTACGTGTCAAGCGACATCAGTTGCTGTAGTAAATATTAGACGAATGTATGTCGCAGCGGCTATGCGGAGAAAAAGATTACTTTTTGTGTCTTGTTTCTATTTTTAATTATTTATTTTTGTTTATTTTTAACAAGTATTGCTATCCAGTGCAGCTAGCTCAGCTGGATCACAGCAATACAAACAGCTGAGTAAACATAACATAACCTCCCCCTCCTCTAATGTGACTTGTCAGAACATTACTTGTATAACGTTACTCAATATTGCATAACGTGAGGGTTATTACTCCGAAAGTCACAGCACCCACATTATAATTGCACTACTTATTATTATTATTATTATTATTATTTTTAATGTTGTTATTGATATAATTTATTTGAACCAGTGTTTTATTTATTTATATAGGTGAGGACTTTGAATCCTCTCTGCTAAGTTTTGAAAAACTTGACCGAGCTTCACCTGACTTGTGGCCGGAGCAGTGTAAGTGTCTAATATTATTGATTTGGACTAAAATACTATTTTATAAGGTTTACCATTCACAGGTGTTTCTACATATGATCTAAAGTTACAATGTTTGAAAAAATAAACGTTTTTAAACATTTTTATTATGGCACTGTCACTTTTTTTTCTAATGTACTGTCTGTTTTTTTTTTTTTTTTTTTTTGATATTTTAATAGTACCGGGTGTCTCTGAATTTGCTGCATCCTTTAAAAATGTGAGTAAAGAATCAAATCATTTTTTTAAATGAATTATTTTGAAAGTTTGCATTCAGAAATGTAATTAAGATGTCTGTTTGTTATTCTAGCCTATCACAAATTCTCCACCCAAGTGGATGGCTGAACTGGAATCAGAAGATATTGAAATGTTGAAAGGTTTGTTGCTGTTTTCATAAAACCAAAACATGATATTAAGCTTCTTAATGCATAATTTAGCATTTTATTTTTATGGACCTATCTAACATGCTTAGTTCAATTAAAAAACTTAATCAAGTCAAAAGTTTTTTAAGTTTTAATGATTTTTGAAGAAGTCTCTTTGGCTCACGAAGTCTGCATTTATTTTATCCAAAGTACAGCAAAAACAGTAAAATCTTGAAATATTTTTACTATTTAAAAAAATTGTTGTCTATGTGAATATATTTTAAAATGTAATTCATTTCTGTGATCAAAGCTCAATTTTTAGCATCATTACTCCAGTCTTCAGCGTCACATTTATGCTTCAGGAATCATTCTAATATGCTGATTTGCTGTTCAAGAAACGTTTTATTATTATTATCATCATCATAAATATTTAAAACAGTTGAGTACATTTTTTTTTCAGGGTTCTTTGATGAATAGAATGTAATTCTTTCAATTTAATACATTTTTTGAGAAAGAAATGATAGAAATGAATACTTTTATTTAGCAATGATGCTTTAAAAATGATTAAAAGTGACGATAAAGACATTTATGTTACAAAAAAAATCTGTTGTAGATAAATGCTGTTCATTAAAGAAACCTGAAACAATATTCAACATAATAATAATAATAATAATAATAATAATAATAAAAAATAAAAAAATAATAATAATACATGTTTGGTTTTTTTTGAGCAGCAAATCAGAATATTATAATGATTATAGAAGAATCATGTGACTGGAGTAATAATGCCAAAAAATCTACTTTGAATTCACAGGAATAAATTACATTTAAAACATATATTTTATAACATTATTTTGGGATTTTACTGTTTTTGCTGTACTTTGGAACGTATATAAAACATTTTTTCATTCTTTTTTATTGGCGCTACAAATATCAATATGCTTATGTTTTGTTTTGTTTTTTTAATTAGAATTAGGAAGTTTGACCACAGCAAATCTGATGGAGAAGGTGAAGGGACTGCAGAATCTGGCTTATCAGTTGGGTTTGGAGGAATGTAAGTAATCTTAGTTTCTTAGAAACATTCAGTCCATGTGTGCACTGTTTATGAAGTGGCTCGTAGGCTTTGTAAAGCCTCCACTAGATGGCAATATTAGCAAAGGAGAAAAACTTTTACAAATGCAAGAATGCATTTTCCCCTGCTGTTAGCTTTATGATAAAGGTTTGTAAAACATATAACATATTAGCACCTAAATACATCTGAAACGTACCAGAAAAATTACTTCCTTATGTATATATATATATATTTTAATTCATTTATTTGAGCTATTTTAGTTATAAGGCTTAAATAAATCCCCACTCTATATTTAAACAGAGCTGGCTTGTTGCCCAGTAGCTCTGAAATGTTATATCAAAGAATTGCTAGATGTCATATTAATCCATACTGGCAGGATTACAGAAAAGATAAGTGGTTCTATGACTTTCTAGATGAAAATGGCCATCAAATGTAGAAATATTGTGCAATTTGAAAGCGAGTAATGCAGGCCAGAAATATTACATTTCTTCTGACATTTTGACCTTTTCATATCATGTTCAAAATCGCCCCTTTCGGTGAATTCAGGTAAAATCTCACACTCAAAACTATATCAGTTAAAAAAAAAAAATCAAGCGTTAATAAAATAAAAATTACATTAAATTAAATTAAATGTCTTACTGACCTGAAATATTCATTTATACATAATTCTATTACATTTGAGTAAATATTTTGTATTAAATTGATATTTTAATAGGACATTTATGTTATCATATACCATATACATCTGTATAAGTGCCAACTCTCTAGACTAAATGTGACCCTGGACCACAAAACTAAATATTTGTAGCAATAGCCAAAACACATTGTATGGGTCAAAATAATATTTTTTTCTTTTATTACAAAAATCATTAGGATATTAAGTAAAGATCATGTTCCGTTAAGATATTTAGTAAATTTCCTACTGTAAATATATCAAAACTTAATTTTTAATTAGTGATATGCATTGCTAAGAATTTATTTTGGACAACTTTAAAGGCGATTTTCTTAATATTTTCATTTTTTTGCACCCTCAGATTCTAGATTTTCAAATATTTGTATCTCGACCAAATATTGTCCTGTCCTAACAAACATTCATCAATGCAAAGCTTATTTATTCAGCTTTCAGATGATGTATAATTTCACCTATGACTGGTTTTCTGGTACAGGGTCACAAATATGCTACTTTTAGGTACAGCTTCCATGTTGCTTTTGCTATGTAAAAATGTCATTTTTTACAAATAGAAAGGCACTCCCTGAGTCTGTTCTGACTGCATTTAATATCTTTGACTTTGCACTCAGTAGGCTTTCTAGCACCGTAATAACTCAACCAAGACATCTCCACCCTCCTGTTATTTTGTCCTCTGCTTGTTCATGATGTAGCTTGTTCATTTCTGTAGAAATGCAACATGATCCAAGACATTTCTTTTTTTAACAGGAGTAAGAACATTAATTTCCAATGCCGAAAGCAGGTCCTCTCCATCTAATATATAACCTATGCAGCACAAAAATGTGATTTGTGTGAAAATTTGTTTCTTATATATCTTTGGCAATACCCACCCACTGGTTATCTTAGTCTCTGGTCAGTCTGGATGCTTTAATGTGGAAAGTATACTGGTGAAGTGATGAGAGGTTGCCTTGTGAGTTCAGTGCTGATTTGTAAAATCTCCAGCAAGGGCGCATGATTAAAGTAGGCTCGTTCAACCAAGATTATGCCAAACATAATTTGTCACAGTTCTATGCCATTGAGCGAAATAATAGTTAGAAGTTGCATAAACTGCACAAGTTTTGCGTTAAATCAAATGATCATGTTCCCAAGCATAATTTGAGAATTCTTTATTGGAAACAAGACGATCTGACCATCAGTTGGTGTTGACATGAGCAGCATAGTTAGATTAGTAACCTATAGAGTTCAAAATCTGAATATTCAGTTTACCTGTTGAAAGGTTTGGAGTTAGTAAGAACTTTTTTGTACTATACTTCTATTCAGCAAGGATGAATTAAATTGATCAAAAATGTAACAGTAAAGCATTTCCAATTTTATGAAAATATCTATTTTAAATAATTAGATTTTTTGAACTCATCAAAAAAATCCATCCAAAACATTTATCATGGTTTCCAATATATATATATATATATATATATATATATATATATATATATATATATATATATATAAAATATACAAAAAAATATAGTAGTGTATATAAAATATACACTACTGTTCAAGTTTTTGAACAGTAATTTTTAAAAATGTTTTTAAAGAAGTCTCTTCTGCTTACAAAGCCTGCATTTATTTGATCCAAAGTACAGCAAAACAGTAAAATTTCGAATTATTTCAATATTTAAATAACTGTTTTCTATTTGAATATATTTTAAAATGTATTTTAAAATCATTTTAATATGCTGATTTGCTGTTCAAGAAACATTTCTTCTTATTATTATCAATATTGAAAACAGTTGAGTTCATTTTTAAGGATTCTTTGATGAATAGAAAGATCCAAAGATCATCATTAATTTAAAATAAAAAGCTTTTGTAACATTGCAAAGGGGAAATGAGTACTTTTATTCAGCAAGGATGCTTTAAATTGATCAAAAGTGATTAAAAGACATTTGTAATGTTACAAAAGATTTCTATTTTAGATAAATTCTACTCAGATGTTCTCAACGTAAAAATTATATTAATGTTTTTTGAGCAGCAAATCTGAATATTTCTGGACTGGAGTAATAATGCTAAAATTCAGATTTCAAATCACAGGAATAAATTGCATTTAACATATATTGAAATAGAAAACAGTTATTTTAAATAGTAAAACTATTTAAAAATGTACTGAATAAATCCAGGCTTGGTGAGCTGAAGAAAAAAAAAAAAACATTAAAAATCTTACTGTTCAAAAACTTTTGACTGGTAGTGTATTAAAATAGAAAACCGTGTTTTAATCAAACAAATGAGACTTCTTTCACAAGTATTAAACAAATTGTACCAAACCACAAAGATTTGAACTGTTTAAATGATAAAATCCCAGATCTCATGGTTTTAGGCCATCTGTACACATTTGCAAATTATTTTAAGATGCGCAACATGACTGTAGACGAACTCAGCTAGCTGTACTCCACTCTGCGCTTTCATCAATTCATTATATTGCAGAATTACATTCCGCATCATCTCAATATTCAATATTTCAATACGGTAAAGGTATTTTAAATAAGCGTACCGGTATGTAAAGCTGCACTGAGGAGACAGATATGAAATTACGATTATCATTCGGCTCAGAGCAGCATTTAACGCGGCGCCCTTTAATGTGGTGTGGTTTAATTTTCTTCCTTCTCCTATCTGTCAGGGGAAGCCTTGTAAATCTGAGCTACTTTTTCATCATGTTTCTTTCTCTCTTCAGCGCCTTTAAACGAGCTGACGAGAGGTAGTGTTAGGAGACGGGAGGGTGAGGAGGAGGAAAAAGATTTACTGCACCTTTGGCACGGCGGCCATTAAAGTCTTGATCTGGTTAATGGGGATAATGCAATCAGGCAGTGAAAACTCACCCCAAAGGCAAGGTTATCAGCCACACATTTGTTTTATATATTTATTTCGACCTTCGCCTCGGGCGCATGCAGATGCCGAGCTTCCAGACGCATTAGCCCCATACGTTTGGGCAAAAAAATATGATCAACAGCAGCATAAATTAAGCTTTGATTAATCGATAAGCTTAAATAACTGTATATTAAGTCTCTTAATGGCTGTGGATCAGCACTTTTTCATCTGTAGCTGCTACATGAGGGGTGCAACCATAGACAGATAAGGAGATCATGTGCGTGTGCATGTGTGTGTATTTATTTGCGTGACATGTGCCGCACCAGTCTCCTTGGGGACGTTTACCCCTCCTCTCCTAGCTGAGTGACGCTGATCAGGGTCGTTGTGGGAGGGCCTGACGCGTGCCTACCGCTCCAGCCCCCCACCAGTACCCATCTGCTCCAAGCCGTGATGAATGCTGCTGTCGGGGGGCTGCTGAGCATGGTCATCAGGCCCCTCGGCTCCCACAGGACCAGTCACTACACTGATAAGTACTGTTATTGAAGGTAATTGAATGGAGAGTGCTCCTCTGGGACAGCCAGGCCTCAGGCAATGCTGATGATACCTCCGATTCCACTGCGGCGGCTTGTGCAGATGATGTAACACACTTGTTTCTACTTGAGTAATTGTGGGGGTGTGTTTTTTAAATCATGCGTCGAGTAAACTGGAAATGTCTTGTAGGTCTAAGATTGCTGCTGCTGTGTTTTTGTGTGTTTAGTAGCAAAATAAGCAGCAGGGTAATAGGAATGGATTAAATTGTGAGTACTAGGGCCCTAATATTTACAAGCACTTCATACGTTTCAAAGGCTTTTATTGACAATTACATGACATTTATGCAAAGAGTCAGTATTTGCAGTGTTGGCCCTTCTTTTTCAGGACCTCTGCAATTCGACTGGGCATGCTCTCAATCAACTTCTGGGCCAAATCCTGACTGATAGCAACCCATTCTTTCATAATCACTTCTTGGAGTTTGTCGATATTAGTGGGTTTTTGTTTGTCCACCCGCCTCTTGAGGATTGACCACAAGTTCTCAATGGGATTAAGATCTGGGGAGTTTCCAGGCCATGGACCCAAAATTCCAATGTTGTGGTCCCCGAGCCACTTAGTTATCACTTTTGCCTTATGGCACGGTGCTCCATCGTGCTGGAAAATGCGTTGTTCTTCACCAAACTGTTGTTGGATTGTTGGAAGAAGTTGCTGTTGGAGGGTGTTTTGGTTCCATTCTTTAGTCATGGCTGTGTTTTTGGGCAAAATTGTGAGTGAGCCCACTCCCTTGGATGAGAAGCAACCCCACACATGAATGGTCTCAGGATGCTTTACTGTTGGCATGACACAGGACTGATGGTAGCGCTCACCTTTTCTTCTCCGGACAGATGCCCCAAACAATGGAAAGAGGCTTCATCGGAGAATATGACTTTGCCCCAGTCCTCAGCAGTCCATTCGCCATACTTTTTGCAGAAGATCAATCTGTCCCTGATGTTTTTTTGGAGAGAAGTGGCTTCTTTGCTGCCCTTCTTGACACCAGGCCATCTTCCAAAAGTCTTGGCCTCACTGTGCGTGCAGATGCGCTCACACCTGCCTGCTGCCATTCCTGAGCAAGCTCTGCACTGGTGGCACTCCGATCCCGCAGCTGAATCCTCTTTAGGAGACGATCCTGGCGCTTGCTGGACTTTCTTGGATGCCCTGAAGCCTTCTTAACAAGAATTTAACCTCTTTCCTTGAAGTTCTTGATGATCCTATAAATTGTTGATTTAGGTGCAATTTTTGTGAGTTCAGTTTCTCACAAAAACCGATCGTTTCGTGTCTTAGGACATCAATGTATCCTCACGAGCCGCAGGGTGTATTTTGGATTTGTCTGTGCATTTTTTATTTTTTATTTACTTTCAACGATTTGATCATAATCATAATCAAGACTATTTTGGTCAATATTGTAATCACTATTATTGAACACGATTATACAGGGTCCAAAACTTTATATTAGTGATTAATTTAAAGATAGCAATAAAGCAGAAAAAAAAGATACAAATAAAAAAAGTGCTTTTTAAAAAAAATATGCAAGTCTAAAGTAGTCTAACAATATATAACATTTTAATGATATTAAGCACAGAGACGGCAGAAGGAATATTGGTTGCCGCTTCAAGTGCCACACGGATCCAATATACTGTTACACATGTATTTTCATTCTCAACTGTGATCATTTAAGACAAAACTGACAAGGGTTTACAAGAATAATCACCAAGCGGTTTAAGTTTGAAATATTTTTGCATGTATTTGATTGTTTAGGCGCGCATCTTGAGCTAAAAGATAACTTTGCATGTCCATGTTCTGCTCCGTCTCTGAGCGCATACACAGAACAGTGCAAGTTTTCTTGCGCGTTATCAAAAACACAACATTAAAGAAACATTAATCAATCCAGCACGTCCCATTATATGAAAGTCACGTTACATGATTTTGCTCATTTGCATGTGAAATAAGGCTTTTTTGGAGGAGCAAAATCGCACCACTGGTAAGGGGGCAGAATGGGGTGCAGTAATCACTCGATTACTGCATTTTCATAATCATTTGAAGCAGAAATCGAAACTGAATTTCGATTAATTGCACAGCCCTAGTTTGGTGCCCATTCACTGCCATTATATGACTGACAGACTGCAACATTTTGAGTTAAAAATCTTCATTTGTGTTCTACTGAAGAAACAAAGTCACCTACATCTTGGATGCCCTGGGGGTAAGCAGATAAAAATCTAACTTTAATTTTTGGGTGAACTATGCCTTTAATAGATGCTCACAAAAACTGGATGTGATGTCAGGTCCTTCAGGAGGAAAACCGTTGCAGGTGCACCATCCTAAAAGTTAAAGATTGACAATTAGGAACGAAACTCTGGCTCGCAACATCCAAGAACGTCCTGCTGTTCAATCTGTTCTTGCACCCGCTATGAAGGTCACACCCGTCCAGCGCTAATGGCCCCAATGTTCACTGCCTCCTCCCCTAGATCAATCTCTTCTCTATTAAGCGGAGTGTGTCTCTGAATATGATTGCAGTGATGCTACCCTACCGTAGTAATGTGCTTCCATCAATCCATCAGAGACACCCGACCGCAGGGGCAAGCGGTTATGAAGTGCTGCTAGATGACAGGCTGAGCTGGGGGAAAGCTCTCCTCGACTTTACTCTCCTCTGTCTTCCTGTCCTCTCATCTTCCCCTCCCCTCACACACTATTCCTACTGCTTCATGGCTGACCTGAGTAGGGAATGTTTGTGGAGTCACGTTTAAAATGCAATCCTTAATTTTGGTTATTTAATTAGTTTTGACCTTACACTACGATACACGGATGCATCCGAGCTCGGCTCAGATTTGGAGCAGCACGGCGGGAGAGTAGAGGGAATTCATCGAACTCGCTCTCCCTTCCTTCTCTGTCCCAGCCAGCACCTCTGTCAACAGATCGGAAATGACACCTTATTTCCATAAATACATTAGGAATTCATTGGATTTTCTTTCGTAGCTAATCATAGCGCCTGTGTGAAACCTTTTAGGGTTTTTAATGAATGAATTTTGACTGATTGCCTATTAATAAGGACACCTCTTGAACAGGGATAGGCTGTGGCAGGGCTGGCTGGCGTCCGTGGGCGCGCGTGTGTAATGATTCGTGGTGTCAAGCGGTTGGAGGGAGGGGTGAGAAGAGGAGAGCTCTCGGCTGGGACATTAAGAGGAAGCAGTGGCTCCCTTGGGAAATCACTCACCATGTCTGCATCTTAAATATCTCTGTGAAGTATCAATAAGTAGGTAATTGAATTTTGAACACAAACATGAGCATCAGGTGTATGTGTTCCAACGCCGGGACGAGAGGGTGGGTTTGTGCGCGAGCGTGTGTCTGTCCTCCCCCGTCCCGTGAGGTTTCGGCAGCGAGAATGGATGTTAAATCTATTAAATAAAGATTACTCCCCGTAATAGCCAAGTGGCAGTTTCAGATGTGCAACAGGGGCACGATTAGTGTGTTTGACTTCTAATGAAAGTGAATTGGGGCAGTCAGGTTTTGGAGAGGATTCAGTTTAAGGTCCAGGGATTCATTTTCTCCTCGGGCTTAAAAACAAAACCGTCTCGTCTCTGGATGTGCTTTAATGGCCTCTAAAAGAGGCTTACATCTCCCAAGATA